>NC_058087.1:190166261-190466261 GCF_014858855.1 Bufo gargarizans
ATCTATCCTGTCCTGTGTGATACTGTCTGCTGAGCTGTGTATCTAATCCTATCCTGTGTGATACTGTCTGCTGAGCTGTGTATCTAATCCTATCCTGTGTGATACTGTCTGCTGAGCTGTGTATCTAATCCTATCCTGTGTGATACTGTCTGCTGAGCTGTGTATCTAATCCTATCCTGTGTGATACTGTCTGCTGAGCTGTGTATCTAATCCTATCCTGTGTGATACTGTCTGCTGAGCTGTGTATCTAATCCTATCCTGTGTGATACTGTCTGCTGAGCTGTGTATCTAATCCTATCCTGTGTGATACTGTCTGCTGAGCTGTGTATCTAATCCTATCCTGTGTGATACTGTCTGCTGAGCTGTGTATCTAATCCTATCCTGTGTGATACTGTCTGCTGAGCTGTGTATCTAATCCTATCCTGTGTGATACTGTCTGCTGAGCTGTGTATCTAATCCTATCCTGTGTGATACTGTCTGCTGAGCTTGTATCTAATCCTATCCTGTGTGATACTGTCTGCTGAGCTGTGTATCTAATCCTATCCTGTGTGATACTGTCTGCTGAGCTGTGTATCTAATCCTATCCTGTGATACTGTCTGCTGAGCCGTGTATCTAATCCTATCCTGTGTGATACTGTCTGCTGAGCTGTGTATCTAATCCTATCCTGTGTGATACTGTCTGCTGAGCTGTGTATCTAATCCTATCCTGTGTGATACTGTCTGCTGAGCTGTGTATCTAATCCTGTGTGATACTGTCTGCTGAGCTGTGTATCTAATCCTATCCTGTGTGATACTGTCTGCTGAGCTGTGTATCTAATCCTATCCTGTGTGATACTGTCTGCTGAGCTGTGTATCTAATCCTATCCTGTGTGATACTGTCTGAGCTGTGTATCTAATCCTATCCTGTGTGATACTGTCTGCTGAGCTGTGTATCTAATCCTATCCTGTGTGATACTGTCTGCTGAGCTGTGTATCTAATCCTATCCTGTGTGATACTGTCTGCTGAGCTGTGTATCTAATCCTCTCCTGTGTGATACTGTCTGCTGAGCTGTGTATCTAATCCTATCCTGTGTGATACTGTCTGCTGATCTGTGTATCTAATCCTATCCTGTGTGATACTGTCTGCTGAGCCTGTGTATCTAATCCTATCCTGTGTGATACTGTCTGCTGAGCTGTGTATCTAATCCTATCCTGTGTGATACTGTCTGCTGAGCTGTGTATCTAATCCTCTCCTGTGTGATACTGTCTGCTGAGCTGTGTATCTAATCCCTACCTGTGTGATACTGTCTGCTGAGCTGTGTATCTAATCCTATCCTGTGTGATACTGTCTGCTGAGGCTGTGTATCTATCCTATCCTGTGTGATACTGTCTGCTGAGCTGTGTATCTAATCCTATCCTGTGTGATACTGTCTGCTGAGCTGTGTATCTAATCCTATCCTGTGTGATACTGTCTGCTGAGCTGTGTATCTAACTCCTATCCTGTGTGATACTGTCTGCTGAGCTGTGTATCTAATCCTCTCCTGTGTGATACTGTCTGCTGAGCTGTGTATCTAATCCTATCCTGTGTGATACTGTCTGCTGAGCTGTGTATCTATCCGTATCCTGTGTGATACTGTCTGCTGAGCTGTGTATCTAATCCTATCCTGTGTGATACTGTCTGAGCTGTGTTATCTAATCCTCTCCTGTGTGATACTGTCTGCTGAGCTGTGTATCTAATCCTATCCTGTGTGATACTGTCTGCTGAGCTGTGTATCTAAATCCTATCCTGTGTGATACTGTCTGCTGAGCTGTGTATCTAATCCTATCCTGTTGATACTGTCCTGCTGAGCTGTGTATCTAATCCTCTCCTGTGTGATACTGTCTGCTGAGCTGTGTATCTAATCCTATCCTGTGTGATACTGTCTGCTGAGCTGTGTATCTATCCTATCCTGTGTGATACTGTCTGCTGAGCTGTGTATCTAATCCTATCCTGTGTGATACTGTCTGCTGAGCTGTGTAATCTAATCCTATCCTGTGTGATACTGTCTGCTGAGCTGTGTATCTAATCCTATCCTGTGTGATACTGTCTGCTGAGCTGTGTATCTAATCCTATCCTGTGTGATACTGTCTGCTGAGCTGTGTATCTAATCCTATCCTGTGTGATACTGTCTGCTGAGCTGTGTATCTAATCCTATCATGCTGGATACTTGCGGCTTAATCCTCCTGTGTGATACTGTCTGCTGAGCTGTGTATCTAATCCTATCCTGTGTGATACTGTCTGCTGAGCTGTGTATCTAATCCTCTCCTGTGTGATACTGTCTGCTGAGCTGTGTATCTAATCCTATCCTGTGTGATACTGTCTGCTGAGCTGTGTATCTAATCCTATCCTGTGTGATACTGTCCTGCTGAGCTGTGTATCTAATCCTATCCTGTGTGATACTGTCTGCTGAGCTGTGTATCTAATCCCTCCTGTGTGATACTGTCTGCTGGAGCTGTTGTATCTAATCCTCTCCTGTGTGATACTGTCTGCTGAGCTGTGTATCTAATCCTATCCTGTGTGATACTGTCTGCTGAGCTGTGTATCTAATCCTATCCTGTGTGATACTGCCTGCTGAGCTGTGTATCTAATCCTATCCTGTGTGATACTGTCTGCTGAGCTGTGTATCTAATCCTATCCTGTGTGATACTGTCTGCTGAGCTGTGTATCTAATCCTATCCTGTGTGATACTGTCTGCTGAGCTGTGTATCTAATCCTATCCTGTGTGATACTGTCTGCTGAGCTGTGTATCTAATCCTATCCTGTGTGATACTGTCTGCTGAGCTGTGTATCTAATCCTATCCTGTGTGATACTGTCTGCTGAGCTGTGTATCTAATCCTATCCTGTGTGATACTGTCTGCTGAGCTGTGTATCTAATCCTATCCTGTGTGATACTGTCTGCTGAGCTGTGTATCTAATCCTATCCTGTGTGATACTGTCTGCTGAGCTGTGTATCTAATCCTATCCTGTGTGATACTGTCTGCTGAGCTGTGTATCTAATCCTATCCTGTGTGATACTGTCTGCTGAGCTGTGTATCTAATCCTATCCTGTGTGATACTGTCTGCTGAGCTGTGTATCTAATCCTATCCTGTGTGATACTGTTGCTGAGCTGTGTATCTAATCCTATCCTGTGTGATACTGTCTGCTGAGCTGTGTATCTAATCCTATCCTGTGTGATACTGTCTGCTGAGCTGTGTATCTAATCCTATCCTGTGTGATACTGTCTGCTGAGCTGTGTATCTAATCCTATCCTGTGTGATACTGTCTGCTGAGCTGTGTATCTAATCCTATCCTGTGTGATACTGTCTGCTGAGCTGTGTATCTAATCCTATCCTGTGTGATACTGTCTGCTGAGCTGTGTATCTAATCCTATCCCTGTGGTGATACTGGCTGCTGAGCGTGTATCTAATCCTATCTGTGTGATACTGTCTGCTGAGCGTGTTCTAATCCTATCCTGTGTGATACTGTCTGCTGAGCTGTGTATCTAATCCTGTCCTGTGTGGATACTGTCTGCTGAGCTGTGTATCTAATCCTATCCTGTGTGATACTGTTCTGCTGAGCTGTGTATACTAATCCTATCTGTGTGATACTGTTGCTGAGCTGTGTATCTAATCCTATCCTGTGTGATACTGTCTGCTGAGCTGTGTATCTAATCCTATCCTGTGTGATACTGTCTGCTGAGCTGTGTATCTAATCCTATCCTGTGTACTGTCTGCTGAGCGGTGTATCTAATCCTCTCCAGTGTGTACTGTCCTGCTGAGACCGTGTATCTAATCCTATCCTGTGGTGATACTGTCTGCTGAGCCGTGTATCTAATCCTATCCTGTGTGATACTGTCTGCTGAGCTGTGTATCTAATCCTCTCCTGTGTGATACCTGTCTGCGAGCTGTGTATCTAATCCTCTCCTGTGTGATACTGTCTGCTGAGCTGTGTATCTAATCCTATCCTGTGTGATACTGCTCTGCTGAGCTGTGTATCTAATCCTATCCTGTGTGTACTGTCTGCTGAGCTGTCTGCTGAGCTGTGTATCTAATCCTATCCTGTGTGATACTGTCTGCTGAGCTGTGTATCTAATCCTATCCTGTGTGATACTGTCTGCTGAGCTGTGTATCTAATCCTATCCTGTGTGATACTGTCTGCTGAGCTGTGTATCTAATCCTATCCTGTGTGATACTGTCTGCTGAGCTGTGTATCTAATCCTATCCTGTGTACTGTCTGAGCTGTGTATCTAATCCTATCCTGTGTGATACTGTCTGCTGAGCTGTGTATCTAATCCTATCCTGTGTGATACTGTCTGCTGAGCTGTGTATCTAATCCTATCCTGTGTGATACTGTCTGCTGAGCTGTGTATCTAATCCTATCCTGTGTGATACTGTCTGCTGAGCTGTGTATCTAATCCTATCCTGTGTGATACTGTCTGCTGAGCTGTGTATCTAATCCTATCCTGTGTGATACTGTCTGCTGAGCTGTGTATCTAATCCTATCCTGTGTGATACTGTCTGCTGAGCTGTGTATCTAATCCTATCCTGTGTGATACTGTCTGCTGAGCTGTGTATCTAATCCTATCCTGTGTGATACTGTCTGCTTAGCTTGTATCTAATCCTATCCTGTGTGATACTGTCTGCTTAGCTGTGTATCTAATCCTATCCTGTGTGATACTGTCTGCTGAGCTGTGTATCTAATCCTGTCCTGTGTGATACTGTCTGCTGAGCTGTGTATCTAATCCTATCCTGTGTGATACTGTCTGCGGAGCCGTGTATCTAATCCTATCCTGTGTGATACTGCCTGCTGAGCTGTGTATCTAATCCTATCCTGTGTGATACTGCCTGCTGAGCTGTGTATCTAATCCTCTCCTGTGTGATACTGTCTGCTGAGCTGTGTATCTAATCCTATCCTGTGTGATACTGTCTGCTGAGCTGTGTATCTAATCCTATCCTGTGTGATACTGTTTGCTGAGCTGTGTATCTAATCCTATCCTGTGTGATACTGTCTGCTGAGCTGTGTATCTAATCCTCTCCTGTGTGATACTGTCTGCTGAGCTGTGTATCTAATCCTATCCTGTGTGATACTGTCTGCTGAGCTGTGTATCTAATCCTATCCTGTGTGATACTGTCTGCTGAGCTGTGTATCTAATCCTATCCTGTGTGATACTGTCTGCTGAGCTGTGTATACAGTCATGTGAAAAAATTAGGACACCCTTTGAAAGCATGTGGTTTTTTGTAACATTTTTAATAAAAGGTTATTTCATCTCCGTTTCAACAATACAGAGAGATTAAAGTAATCCGACTAAACAAAGAAAACTGAAGAAAAGTCTTTTCAAGATCTTCTGTAAATGTCATTCTACAAAAATGCCTATTCTAACTGAGGAAAAAGATAGGACACCCTCACATGTATTCCCTCTTAAATTGGCTCAGATCTCACACAGGTATATCACACCAGGTGCACATAATTAGTAGATCGTTACTCTGCATGTTGAATGAGGCTTGCCCTATTTAAACCTCAGACATTTAGTTTGGTGTGCTCCTGACTGTTGAAGTGAGAGTGAGCACCATGGTGAGAGCAAAAGAGCTGTCAGAGGACTTCAGAAAAAAGATTGTAGCAGCCTATGAGTCTGGGAAGGGATTTAAAAAGATCTCAAAAGATTTTGAAATCAGCCATTCCACTGTCCGGAAGATAGTCTACAAGTGGAGGGCTTTCAAAACAACTGCCAACATGCCCAGGACTGGTCGCCCCAGCAAGTTCACCCCAAGAGCAGACCGCAAGATGCTAAAAGAGGTCTCCAAAAACCCTAAAGTGTCATCTCGAGAACTACAGCAGGCTCTGGCTACTGTTGATGTAGAAGTACATGCCTCTACAATCAGAAAGAGACTGTACAAGTTTAACTTGCATGGGAGGTGTGCAAGGAGGAAACCTTTGCTTTCCAAGAGAAACATCGAGGCCAGACTGACATTTGCCAGAGATAAAGTTGACAAAGACCAGGACTTCTGGAATAATGTTCTTTGGACAGATGAGTCCAAAATTGAATTATTTGGACACAACAGCAGAGGACATGTTTGGCGTAAACCAAACACAGCATTCCAAGAAAAGAACCTCATACCAACTGTGAAGCATGGAGGTGGAAGTGTCATGGTTTGGGGCTGCTTTGCTGCAGCAGGACCTGGTCAGCTCACCATCATAGAATCCACGATGAATTCTACTGTGTATCAGAAGGTGCTTGAAGAACATGTGAGACCATCAGTTAGAAAATTAAAGCTGAAGCGGAACTGGACCATGCAACATGACAATGACCCAAAACATACTAGTAAATCAACCAAAGATTGGCTGAAAAAGAAGAAATGGAGAGTCCTGGAATGGCCAAGTCAAAGTCCAGATTTGAATCCCATTGAGATGCTGTGGGGTGACTTGAAAAGGGCTGTACGTGCAAGAAACCCCTCAAACATCTCACAGCTGAAAAAGTTCTGCATTGAGGAGTGGGGTAAAATTTCCTCAGACCGATGTCGAAGACTGGTAGATGGCTACAAGAACAGTCTCACTGCAGTTATTTCAGCCAAAGGAGGTAACACTCGCTATTAGGGGCAAGGGTGTCCTATCTTTTTCCTCAGTTAGAATAGGCATTTTTGTAGAATGACATTTACAGAAGATCTTGAAAAGACTTTTCTTCAGTTTTCTTTGTTTAGTCGGATTACTTTAATCTCTCTGTATTGTTGAAACGGAGATTAAATAACCTTTTATTAAAAATGTTACAAAAAACCACATGCTTTCAAAGGGTGTCCTAATTTTTTCACATGACTGTATAATCCTATCCTGTGTGATACTGTCTGCTGAGCCGTGTATCTAATCCTCTCCTGTGTGATACTGTCTGCTGAGCTGTGTATCTAATCCTAGTTGTTCATGGCACCAGTCACCCAGTCCTCTGCTGTGTGATACTTCTGTACCACCTGGAGCCGGGCCCCCTCTCCGATGTTATCTGGACCCCCGTCTTCCGCCCGCTGTACCGGTTACATTAGGGGATTGCACGGTGAGCGATTGTCTGATACCGGATTACTATGGGGCCCCCTCTCCGATGTTATCTGGACCCCAGTCTTCCGCCCGCTGTACTGGTTACATTAGGGGATTGCACGGTGAGCGATTGTCTGATACCGGATTACTATGGGGCCCCCTCTCCGATGTTATCCGGACCCCAGTCTTCCGCCCGCTGTACCGGTTACATTAGGGGATTGCACGGTGAGCGATTGTCTGATACCGGATTACTATGGGGCCCCCTCTCCGATGTTATCTGGACCCCAGTCTTCCGCCCGCTGTACCGGTTACATTAGGGGATTGCACGGTGAGCGATTGTCTGATACCGGATTACTATGGGGCCCCCTCTCCGATGTTATCTGGACCCCAGTCTTCCGCCCGCTGTACCGGTTACATTAGGGGATTGCACGGTGAGCGATTGTCTGATACCGGATTACTATGGGGCCCCCTCTCCGATGTTATCTGGACCCCAGTCTTCCGCCCGCTGTACCGGTTACATTAGGGGATTGCACGGTGAGCGATTGTCTGATACCGGATTACTATGGGGCCCCCTCTCCGATGTTATCCGGACCCCAGTCTTCCGCCCGCTGTACCGGTTACATTAGGGGATTGCACGGTGAGCGATTGTCTGATACCGGATTACTATGGGGCCCCCTCTCCGATGTTATCCGGACCCCAGTCTTCCGCCCGCTGTACCGGTTACATTAGGGGATTGCACGGTGAGCGATTGTCTGATACCGGATTACTATGGGGCCCCCTCTCCGATGTTATCTGGACCCCAGTCTTCCGCCCGCTGTACCGGTTACATTAGGGGATTGCACGGTGAGCGATTGTCTGATACCGGATTACTATGGGGCCCCCTCTCCGATGTTATCTGGACCCCAGTCTTCCGCCCGCTGTACCGGTTACATTAGGGGATTGCACGGTGAGCGATTGTCTGATACCGGATTACTATGGGCCCCGTGTCCGGTTGTTGTCACATCAGATATATAATAGTAATGTATTAGACAATCGCTCTATAATCCTATAAGGTGAAGCATCACTGTAACGTGACCCGGTGTCTGACCGGGTGGGGACCCTCTAGTGCCCCCAGATAAGGAGACGTCGGTGAGGACCCCACCCCTGTTATCCAGTCCGGCATGTGTTTGTGGATCCGCTCTTCCGTGTTAGATCCTCTATTCTGATAGATCCGCTGTTCTGATGGATCCTTTGTGGCCTTAGAGGCTTTGGTAATGGATTGTGTTCTGTAGATAGAAAGGTCCACAGGAGCCATATTACATCCATGGGATGAGCTGGGCCTTCGCTGACTGCGCCCGGCGCTCGTTGCTTCGCCCAGGACTTCTGAAGACACCAACAAAGGCGTCTCAGTTCTCCGGGAACCGTCTCCATGATGGAAGGACGGACAAGGTTAAGATCAATGGAGAGACACAGAGCGTCCCCTCCTACACACCCGGATCTCAGTCACCCCACAGACCAGATCAAAGCTGCCATCCACACAGAGGGGTCGAGCCAAATCCCCCCACACATAGTCCATGCAGGCAGCACTGGAGCCTCCGCCGTAGGATGGCGGCCATATTGGTTGTCACCCAGCTATGTCTGTGACTGAGGATTATACGAGGACTTAGACGGATCTCCTCGGATCTGCACCCATTTATACAGACATGGGGGGTCCTGGGAGATGTCTCAGCCCCGTGGACGCCCCCACCCCCTCGGCCGCAGCTTTCTCCGCAGCACACACACCTGCCAGGGGATCATGTGCCCATAATGGTTTTATTTTAGGAAGTGGCTGCAAACTGTGGCGTCCCGCAGCTGTCATCACCCCGAGGAGGCGAGCGCCGCAGCCAGTCTGAAGACAGATCATAAGCTATTTATGTTACATGGCGCTGGGCCCTGGCAGCCGCTGCCACCCACATAAATCACTGCGTATAAGGGCGGCACAGCCAAGGGCGCCAGCGTCTGGACAGACCGATAGATAGATAGATAGATAGTGATAGATAGATAGATAGTGATAGATAGATAGTGATAGATAGATAGTGATAGACAGATAGATAGATAGTGATAGATAGATAGATAGATAGTGATAGATAGATAGATAGTGATAGACAGATAGATAGATAGTGATAGATAGTGATAGACAGATAGATAGATAGATACAGGGCTGGGCGATACGGCCTAAATCTATATCACAATATAATTTGAAGCATGTGCGATATAACGATAACCTAAAGATAACCTGCCAATCACTTACTTAAGGTGCCCAAGGGGAAGTCCGTTAATACAGGGTGCCCATCCGCACCCCTCGCCGTCCGGTGCCCAGTGCCGCCTTCCGTCTTCATCGCCGCCTTCTACAGCTCAGCGCCGCCCGTGCAATCCTCCCGTCCCTTTGCCAGATCCCGCGCCTGCGCACTAGGCTCGGCCTGATGCGTCCGTGCGGACTCCTGGCAGCGGCTTCATTGAGCGAAGTGCGCATGCGCCGGCGTGATGCGCACTTCGCTCAACCCTAATATGACCTGCAGATTGGCCGAGCCTAGTGCGCAGGCGCGGGATCTGGCAAAGGGACGGGAGGATTGCAGGGGCGGCGCTGAGCTGTAGAAGGCGGCGCTGGGCACCGGACGGCGAGGGGTGCGGACGGGCACCCTGTATTAACGGACCTCCCCTTGGGCACCTTAAGTAAGTGATTGGCAGGTTATAAAAAACTGTTTTTTGGACAAATAGAGCCTCAGTGACTTTTAATAAGGCCAGCTTAGGATTCTTCTTCTTAGTCCGGACATGAGGATATCTTTAGGTTATAGGGGTAAAATCTGGTGACAGAATCCCTTTAAGGCTAGGTCTACACGACAACATTTTGTTGCACTAATGTCGCACGACAATATTTATAATGGGGGTCTATGGTGTTGCGCTGCAACTGCGAAGCAACAGTCACAGAAAATCCATTCGTCTCTTTAGGAGACGATCCTGGCGCTTGCTGGACTTTCTTGGACGCCCTGAAGCCTTCTTCACAAGAATTGAACCTCTTTCCTTGAAGTTCTTGATGATCCTATAAATTGTTGATTGAGGTGCAATCTTAGTAGCCACAATATCCTTGCCTGTGAAGCCATTTTTATGCAACGCAATGAGGGCTGCATGCGTTTCTTTGCAGGTCACCATGGTTAACAATGGAAGAACAATGATTTCAAGCATCACCATCCTTTTAACAGGTCAAGTCTGCCATTTTAGCCCAATCAGCCTGACATAATGATCTCCAGCCTTGTGCTCGTCAACATTCTCGTTAACAAGACGATTACTAAAATGATCTCAGCAGGTCCTTTAATGACAGCAATGAAATGCAGTGTAAAGTTTTTTGGGGGATTAAGTCAATTTTCATGGCAAAGAAGGACTTTGCAATTCATCTGATCGCTCTTCATAACATTCTGGAGTATATGCAAATTGCCATTATAAAAACTTAAGCAGCAACTTTTCCAATATTTATGTAATTCTCAAAACTTTTGGCCACGACTGTACAACAAATTTCAAACTTTGTCTGCAATATGTATGTAGTGCAGATACGAACATGACTGAACATCCGTGTTTATGCTCCTTGCGTGCCGTGATTAAACTTCTTGCACATCAGACGAGGTTTTTCGCCAGGAACACAAGTTTGTCCACAGTCTCGGGCTTCAGTGCAGATCGGTGGCATGTTACTATGCTGCCACTGGTGCTGAATGCCCTTTCTGAGGGGGCACTCGTGGCAGGTATGCAAACGTATTTCTTGGCTAGGCTTGCCACCCTGGGAGTATTAGCCTGGTGCAGCCCTCACCACACCAGTGGGTCAGCTTCTCCTTCTACATCCAGTGCCTGCAGGTAAGGGTCCATTCACACGTCCGCAAAATGGGTCCGCATCCATTCCGCAATTTTGCAGAACAGTGCGGACACATTCATTTTCAATGGGGCCGGAATGTGCTAGCCGCATCCGCAATTCCGTTCTGCAAAAAAAAATGGAACATGTCCTATTCTCGTCCGCAATTGCGGACAAGAAAAGGCATTTTCTATGAGAGTGCCAGCAATGTGCGTTCCGCAAAATGCAGAGCGCACATTGTCATTGTCCATGTTTTGCGGATCCGCAAAACACATACGGACATGTGAATGGACCCTAACTCTTAAGCTCAATTTCAATCGCTTCTCTGCCAGTGAGGGCAGCCGGGCCTGGCTGAGAGGATGCATTTTTGAAAAAGCTGCCCAAGCTTCGTTTACTCCCCTTGGGTTCTCCATCAGCTCCGGTGCTCGTGTGTGATGGCGGTGACTCCGTGGCAGACACGGCTTGCGTCTCTCGCAGTGCCTGAATTTCTGCTGCTGCTTTTGTGAAGACGAACTCTCTTCGGTCCTCTGCTATATATGATGGGTCGACAAAGGAGGCCATATCCAGGAGGTCATCAGTTGCAGGGTCTGAGTACTTCTCATTTAGATACTTGAGGGTGGCTCTCTTCATGTCCTTCGTCAGGTCTGTGTCCATGTCATCATCAGCTAGAGGAAGAAGTGTGGTGTTTAGAAGGTGGAGCACAGGTTTGACAGTCGACACACTCACATAGTCTTCTCCAGACAGAGCATCTGTGAACTCCAGCAGGGGATTGAGGGTCTTGTTCATAAATTCTGACACATCGATGTCCTGCCAAGTTGGTACCAGGTTTTCCTGTCTGCTTTCAGGACCTGTGATATGGCCTTCACTTGTTCAAGCAGCCGCTGAATCATCTGTTGCCGAGACCCCATCTTGTTTGTGTTTCGGTGAGGACACCGGTTTAGCTCAGCCTGGGCATTAGCCATTTCTCTCTTCCTTTTCCAAGTGTAAGAAAAAGCACTCCCTATTTTCTTGCATTTGAAGATATTATTAGCACAATACCCCCGCATAATGTTGAACTAGTCTAGGACTAAAAGAAACGTCTACCCACCAACGGCGAGGTGGAACCTGTGGCCCGAACACTGCAGTCTTGTCTAGCCGTTCATTTCCACGGCTTTCACGATATTTGCACCATTGTCGGTGGTTATGCAGACTTGTAACTCGCCTTTAAGTCCCCATGACTCCAGCGCTTCCTTTAATCCCTGAGATATCAGTTCGCCCGTATGATCCTCGGGGAGATAAGCTGTCTGTAGGCATCTGCTGCACAACTTCCACCCATCATTGATGAAGTGGACTGTGAGACTAATGTAAGGCTCCATTGTGCGACTGGACCACAAGTCCGTAGTGGTTACATAGTGTTTTATGCTCCGGAGTTCTTCCTTCACTTGCTCGCGGACTTTGTCGTACAGTTTGGGCATTTCAGTTTGGGTAAAGTGTTTGTGGCTCGGTACCTCGTAACGTGGATCGAGTGTCTTTATCACGTTCTGAATGAAACGGCACCGTGTCCTTACACGGGTACAGGGTAATGGCATCAATCCACCGCCCATTTCATAAGGATTGTCTTTAGAAAATGCTTTTAAAATAGGAATCTGGCGTGACGGGGCAGGGCCGCCTTTTTGGTTTCCACTTGACTGACTGGGCGTTTGTGGAGGAGGACGCAGTTTTTGGCTATCTTCGTATTCCAAAACATGCTTCGTTTTGAGGTGATAAAACAAATTTGTTGCATTCCCCATCTTCGCTATTATTCTCACAGATTATATTTTTCTGCTCAACATCTGACTCCAAACCAGGTCCATATGACCGATGTCGCACCGGTCTTCTTCATGAGCACCTCCTCCTCCTCCACACGTGTAAGCTCCTCCATGCTTGCGAGTTGACCAAAACAGGCACACAGCTTGATGACATCTAGGGCCGCAGGAAACGATTATTTTAGCAATTGAGTATTAATCGAGTACTCTACTCTAATTAGAAAAACCTTAACCCAACATATTGCTAAAATTGCTTTATGAAAACAATATTTTTATTTATCAGCCCCATGTGCCATTGCCACCATCATCATGTCCCCCAGCCAGCGCCATCAGCCCCATGCCATTGCCACCATCATGTCCCCCAGCCAGCGCCATCATTAGCCCCCTGCAATGGCCATCCATCCACCCGACCCCCTTCAGGCCCCTGCTGCTACTTACCTTTCCTGCACGGCTGGCTGATGGAGTCCGCAGGAGACGAGACGGCCCGCGTCTTCTTCCCAGCATGCACTGGGAGGGACCTGACGTCACACACAGCGTCAGCCAGCGCGCTGACAATGTGTGAACGCAAGGCCCTGCAGCGCGGTGCAGAGTTGGGAAGCCACGGAGCGGTGAGTGAGAAAGCTTCTTTAATTCACTACCGCTCTGTGGTCATCTATCGCGATATGGCGATATAACTAAAATCTATATCGTCGGCCGAATTGACGACGATAATATCTTATATATTTAATATCGCCCACCCCTCGATAGATAGATAATAGATAGATATAGACACATCTAGGGCACATTATAGGCACAGATCACAGGAGGATAGCTCTTCTGTATGCCACTGCCATATCGACCCTGGGAGGAGGCCGTCACGTCAGGAGCTAAACTGTAGGTGCACTTGAATGTCCTTGGATGTTGAAGTAAAGAGTAAGACCTCGACTAAGGGTCTCTCTGGATACAACCCTATCTGCATCCAGTACGTGTTCCTTACTATATATGTTGGACTACAGGTAACAGCGCCCATCATCAAATCTGGAGCTAGCGCGATCCCCGGCCCCCATCTGATAAGGTCCGTTGTACCATTGTTGATTATGACGTCTGCAATACCTATTTGAGACGACGAATGGGATCATGTATATATGGTGACTGTACCATCTACTTAGTGTCATTGTCTATATCTTGGGATAAACACTGTAACAGGTGTCACTATACTATCTGCATCACTGGAACCGAGACCCCCTGAGGAGCCCTTGAATGGGCGAAACGTGTTGGGGCATTGCTTTGTACAACAATCATCTCTGTTGTGGCGGTATCGTCTATATGTTATATGTTTACATCAGACTATCACGGTTAGGGTGTTATAGGGTACGCGGACAGGGAGCCCCACCATCAGGGGCGACCCCTGGGCAGAGGTGAGAAGGACTGGGTATTAGGGAAAGAGTTCCTACACCAACCATCTCCCTTCCCATTCACATTGTACCCTGTGTAAGTCTGCATTGTCACCGCGGCGGATGCCGTCATACAATAGGAGTACCCGGCCGGAGGCCTGCACCCTCTGTATGACATCGAGCCACCGCTAAGGGGCATTTTATGAAGGTCTGTAAACTGACGTAAGAGAGGAGGACATCTCTTCTGTCCCGCAGATGTCTTGTTATAGATATTTAAGATGCCACCCAAGAAGTCTTCCGAAAATACCAGGCTCCCCAGGAGAAGGTAGGTCATCTGCGGGGTCGGGACGGGGGGGGGGGGGGCACAGGGGTCTCCCAGCTGTAAAGTGACTGTTACTTACAGTTAGGGTTACATGGTCCTAAAATAAACACTGACTGCGACCTCCCGAGACGTCTGGTTTCTCAGGTCACGACATGGATGAAACTGCATTGTAAGTGAACATCATGGCTGGAGATGGTGGAGGTCACTGTTATGGGGGCACTGTGGATGTCACTGTTATGGGGGCACTGTGGATGTCACTGTTATGGGGGCACTGTGGATGTCACTGTTATGGGGGCACTGTGGAGGTCACTGTTATGGGGGCACTGTGGATGTCACTGTTATGGGGGCACTGTGGAGGTCACTGTATTGGGGGCACTGTGGAGGTCACTGTATTGGGGGCACTGTGGATGTCACTGTTATGGGGGCACTGTGGATGTCACTATTATGGGGGCACTGTGGAGGTCACTGTTATGGGGGCACTGTGGATGTCACTGTTATGGGGGCACTGTGGATGTCACCGTTATGGGGGCTCTGTGGATGTCACCGTTATGGGGGCACTGTGGATGTCACCGTTATGGGGGCTCTGTGGATGTCACCGTTATGGGGCACTGTGGATGTCACCGTTATGGGGGCACTGTGGATGTCACTGTTATGGGGGCACTGTGGATGTCACTGTTATGGGGCACTGTAGATGTCACTGTTATGGGGGGCACTGTGGATGTCACTGTTATGGGGGCACTGTAGATGTCACTGTTATGGGGGCGCTGTGGATGTCACTGTTATGGGGGCGCTGTGGATGTCACTGTTATGGGGGCGCTGTGGAGGTCACTGTTATGGGGGCACTGTGGAGGTCACTGTTATGGGGGCTCTGTGGATGTCACTGTTATGGGGGCTCTGTGGATGTCACTGTTATGGGGGCACTGTGGATGTCACTGTTATGGGGGCACTGTGGAGGTCACGGTTATGGGGGCACTGTGGATGTCACGGTTATGGGGGCACTGTGGAGGTCACTGCTATGGGGGACGCTGTGGAGGTCACTGTTATGGGGGCACTGTGGATGTCACTGTTATGGGGGACGCTGTGGAGGTCACTGTTATGGGGGCACTGTGGATGTCACTGTTATGGGGGGCACTGTGAATGTCACTGTTATGGGGGCACTGTGGATGTCACTGTTATGGGGGCACTGTGGATGTCACCGTTATGGGGGCTCTGTGGATGTCACCGTTATGGGGGCACTGTGGAGGTCACTATTATGGGGGCACTGTGGAGGTCACTATTATGGGGGCTCTGTGGAGGTCACTGTTATGGGGGCACTGTGGAGGTCACTGTTATGGGGGCTCTGTGGATGTCACTGTTATGGGGGCGCTGTGGATGTCACTGTTATGGGGGCGCTGTGGATGTCACTGTTATGGGGGCGCTGTGGATGTCACTGTTATGGGGGCGCTGTGGATGTCACTGTTATGGGGACGCTGTGGAGGTCACTGTTATGGGGGCGCTGTGGATGTCACTGTTATGGGGGCACTGTGGAGGTCACTGTTATGGGGGACGCTGTGGAGGTCACTGTTATGGGGGCACTGTGGATGTCACTGTTAGGGGGGCACTGTGGAGGTCACTGTTATGGGGGCACTGTGGAGGTCACTGTTATGGGGCTCTGTGGATGTCACTGTTATGGGGGCACTGTGGATGTCACTGTTATGGGGACGCTGTGGAGGTCACTGTTAGGGGGGCGCTGTGGAGGTCACTGTTATGGGGGCACTGTGGATGTCACTGATATGGGGGCACTGTAGATGTCACTGTTATGGGGGCACTGTGGAGGTCACTGTTATGGGGGCTCTGTGGATGTCACTGTTATGGGGGCACTGTGGATGTCACTGTTATGGGGGGCACTGCGGATGTCACTGTTATGGGGGGCACTGCGGATGTCACTGTTATGGGGGCTCTGTGGATGTCACTGTTATGGGGCACCGTAGATGTCACTGTTATGAAGGCACTGTGGATGTCACTGTTATGGGGCACTGTGGATGTCACCTTTATGGGGGCACTGTGGATGTCACTGTTATGGGGGCACTGTGGATGTCACCGTTATGGGGCACTGTGGATGTCACCGTTATGGGGGCACTGTGGATGTCACCGTTATGGGGGCACTGTGGATGTCACTGATATGGGGGCACTGTGGATGTCACTGTTATGGGGGCACTGCGGATGTCACTGTTATGGGGGGCACTGTGGATGTCACTGTTATGGGGGCACTGTGGATGTCACTGTTATGGGGGCACTGTGGAGGTCACTGTATTGGGGGCACTGTGGATTTCACTGTTATGGGGGCACTGTGGATGTCACTGTTATGGGGGGCACTGCGGATGTCACTGTTATGGGGGTACTGTGGATGTCACTGTTATGGGGGCACTGTGGATGTCACTGTTATGGGGGGCACTGTGGATGTCACTGTTATGGGGGCTCTGTGGATGTCACTGTTATGGGGGCACTGTGGAGGTCACTGTTATGGGGACACAGTGGATGTCACTGTTATGGGGGCGCTGTGGATGTCACTGTTATGGAGGCGCTGTGGATGTCATCTTTATGGGGGCACTGTGGAGGTCACTGTTATGGGGGCACTGTGGAGGTCACTGTTATGGGGGCACTGTGGATGTCACTGTTATGGGGGTGCTGTTTTTAAGGACATTAATTGTGGGTGCACTAACTGTGATGGTTGCACATCCTTGAACTTTCCCCTCCATTGATGATGGCAGACTTATACTGGTTCACGTTAAACTGGTTTGACTGGACAGACGTGAAAGGTCGTCCTTGAATTAAGAAGAAAAGATGTCAGAGATGAAACCCTGCCAGCTCCGGGAGGCCTCCGACTCCACAACAGATAACATCAGGTGAGGAGCTGAAGAACAGGAGCTTCCAGCTATGATAATGGGGCGGACAGGACCCCCCAGGGACCCCGGACCACCACCATTAACCGTGAAGTCACTGACGTCACATGGACCACGGAGACCACGGATATCATCCACAGATCTCTCTGGGATCCATCCGGATTCATTGGGATCTGTCGGAGATTTATTAGATAGACAGATAGATAGATAAATAAAGGTAGAAAGGTGTGGGCAGCACAGCTGTCTGTAAGGTGCGGCCGGAGTGCCAGCGGCTGGGGGGGCGATCCACCTCCAATAAAGATAAATGAAAAAATTCCACAGCACATCCAAGGCGTAAAAAAGTAGAAAAGGCTTTATTCACCAGACCCGCGACGTTTCGATCCGCTTTCTGGGATCTTTCTCAAGCAGATAGATAGAAGATAAATTATATAGATAGACAAGAGACAGATAGATATGAGATAGATAGATAGATAGATAAATGATAGACAGACAGATAGATAGATAGATAGATAGATAGATAGATAGACAGATAGATATGAGATAGAGAGAGAGAGAGAGATAGATAAATGATAGATAGGAGATGCATCATATGTCACTTATTTAGATATGAGAGAGATATTTTTGATAGATAATTTGGGAGTACGGAGCCCCAGAAAGTGGAGCGTACAATCTCCATCATTTTGTGGTGTCCTCCCTGTGATGTTAGTGATAAATGTGCCCCATTGTCCCCGACGCCACAGCCGGGAGTCCTGCTCTACAGAGAGGGACCTGACACACTGTCCCGAATATGCAGCAGTTTCGTGCAAACACACCCAGTTTCTGGGATACACAGCAGGGGGGGAGGGGGGCGAATACACAGAATACCAGATGTATACTGTAGAAGTGTTATTACATACTGGATAGATAGATAGATAGATAATAGATAGATAGATAGACAGATAGATAGACAGACAGCTATGTACAGATGTCAGCAGATACGGGAGCGATCCCCCTCAGACCGCAGGTCAATGGATAATCCAAAATAGAAAAAAAGCGGCAGCGTTCCAGAGTAAGATAGATGGCGGTGTCCGCGCTTTATTCCCCGCACAATGAGGCCTTTCTCCGGCGGTGCGGCTTGTGCCGTGTCAGGCCGAGTTCACATCACCATTTAGCTTTCTGCTCTTCCGATCCGTCAGAAGAACAAAACATAAAAATTGGGAGGGGGGGGGGGGGAACAGATCCAGCAGCTACGTGGGACCGCCATGGGGTCCAACATGACACCCACCTATGTTAATAGATAGATTTGACTCCCACAGTGATGCGCTAACATTTACACTGTGCTCTGCGATTTCTCAGGTGTTGGACTTTGCGCCTGCGGCTGGTTTCGTTGGTGTAGGACATTAGCAGGGGGTGTGAGGGTCGGCACCTTCCCGGTATCTGTTTGGGGACAAGGTGTGAAATGTCACAGTCACAGGAGGGTGAGAGCAGCAGTCACCACTCACTGTTAAAGGGCCATACACCCATATATGACCACAGGGACACCTCTTCAAGCCCACAAAAAGACCACACAAAATGACATTGAAAAGTGGTCTGCTAGAGGGGGGGGGGGGGGAAGTCTTCTCAATGAAGATGCCAGTAGATGTACCAGCCCCCACCTGTAACCGGGCACCTACAGTACAGTGTCTGGCTCCTGGGTGCTGCTGTAACCTCTGCCCCCTATAGCCCCACACCTCATGATGTCACCCTACAGACTGCATTGTCCTGTGCGGCCATCACTCATTAAAGGCCCATTACAGCGACAGCCCGCCGAGGAACAGCCAGGGACAATGCCCTGCATTCCGCACAGACAACAAAGGGGGGAGGGGGCAAATACTTTTTACTGGGGGGGAGCACTGGTCTCAGTGGGACTGCTGGGGCTTATTTACATACATCGGCCACTGTCCCATGTATTGTGTATCTGAGACCAGCAGTGATGGGGGGCACCGGTTATCTACCTATTTAATCTATCTCATGCTTATCTATCCAATATCTATCATCTATCCATCTATCTATCTGGTATCTATCTCATATCTATCTAACTCATATCTCGTATCTATCTATCTATCTATCTCGTATCTATCTATCTATCTCGTATCCATCTATCTATCTATCTGGTATCTATCTATCTATCATCTATCTATCTCGTATCTATCTATCTATATATCTCATATCCATCTATCTATCATCTATCTATCTCCTATCTATCTATCTTCAGCATAATTACTTCTAGTCTCTGCTTTTAGAGGTTTCTATCCCCAGCACAAGATGTCTCCTAAGCTCCCACAAGTTGTTTTATGGGAAATGTCAAATCCTTGAAGTTCTGTTCTGTGCCAGGACGTTGGGCATTCTCCAGACTGCTAAACCCACTTCAATGCTGCAGAACATCTGGAGAAGGATACTTCTACTCCCCCTCTTTACTCTTTAATTGCATTGTTCTGTAGTTACCCATGTGAAGGGGGATGGGACCAAACTTCTCCACTCTTTCCTTCCTTCCTATTGGCTGAAAGTTTTGTATTGTCCATTGCTGATTGGCTGGCTGGACATTCCTCAGCCCTCTTTGTCGCCCTCCCCCCTCCCTATGTCCTGTCCTAGGGTTTCCCAGAGTAGAGGTATTCTGGATATGAGGGGTGGTCTCGTCATCATCTCTAGGATCTTTCGGTTCCCATGGCTGGAGGACATTTAAAGGGACTGGGCAGGAGAGGGCCATGTTCTAAGAGTGCGTAGCTCCAGCCATGTGCCGTGTGTGAGGAGCTTGGACAGGATCTGAAGATGCTCTGCCTGTACGCCTGGACATTTCTTATCGGTATCCTTCATTCCGTCACCGCCAGCTCTCTGGAAAACCAGTGCAACTGGAGAGGAAGGTAAGACCTCCATCAAACCGAAGCCACCATGGGTGGACCTATCTTACCATATCTTGCCATGACCTGGACACTACTTTCCCATCCTCACATGCGCTACCAATAATGACCGGTTATCAATATGAACATAGACTCCTTATTATGAAGAGATCTACGGTGGTCGCGCTATAACTAATGCAAAATGATAGTCGGAACCTTTTACTTGTTTACTAGAGTTTTTCATGTTTTTGTATAGATTTTATATAGATTATATTTGTATGTGGCGCCATCAAAACAAAAGCGCCTCCTAATGAAGCATAGTGACAGTCGCCACCAGTAGGATTGCAGTGAGGTGCCCCTTGGGATTCAGAGGAATTTTTCAGAACTTTTTGGGAATTTCAAATAGTTGCGAGACCTCCCGATGTGATTTTTTTTTTCAGTGCAAGTGGCACCCCCAATCCAATTAAGGTTTGTAAGTCGCTAACGATCCCATATGACCATTAACGACCAATCAGCCCAGAAATGATTATTTTTGTTTTTTCTCTCAGCTGTGACCGCCCGTTAATGTAGACTCAAAAAAAATTTATGTGTACGACTTCAGAAGGCAAACAGTCTGTTGTGGCCACCTGATGGTCTGTTGTGGCCACCTGATGGTCTGTTGTGGCCACCTGTCGGTCTGTTGTGGCCTCCTGAAGGTCTGTTGTGGCCTCCTGGCAGTCTGTTGTGGCCTCCTGAAGGTCTGTTGTGGCCACCGGACGGTCTGTTGTGGCCTCCTGGTGGTCTGTTGTGGCCTCCTGACGGTCTGTTGTGGCCACCGGACGGTCTGTTGTGGCCTCCTGGCGGTCTGTTGTGGCCTCCTGAAGGTCTGTTGTGGCCTCCTGACGGTCTGTTGTGGCCTCCCGACGGTCAGTTGTGGCGACCCGATGGTCTGTTGTGGCCTCCTGACGGTCTGTTGTGGCCTCCTGACGGTCTGTTGTGGCCACCTGACGACCTTCCTGTTTCAGGTTGTGATAGATCAATTACGACAGGCCGGCCGCCCCAGTGACCATTAACCATTGCTGGTCATATTTTCAGGTTACGGTTGACTTCATTTCAGTATCTTGTGACAATTCATGTTAGATTGCAAGTTCTTTGAGCCAAAATGCTGACATGTAGATGAACTTTTGGATGGTGTCCCAGAAATGCGTTAATCTCGGCCAGGAAGTGATCAGCGGCTGTTGTATTATTTATAAATCCCGCAGGGACCAGCATTGATAGTGTAATATCCAGAAAGGCGGAAGTCGCAGCAACAGAGAGTGGGGTCTGGTTCTCCGTACAAATCCCTTACTGGATCCCAGAGTCTGAGCAACGCATTTCAGTCCCTCAAAGCCAAATGTCACCTGACCTTCCCCTTCCTACCATAGATATCAATCGGCCATATGCGAAGTATCTATTGACAGCTATGAGGCGTGAATGTTGCAGGAAGTAGTGACAACACCTGCGAGACTTGTTTCGGTGTACATACTGTCACCCGTCTTTCAGTGGGTTGCTAGCGGTATGAAATGCGTGGGTCGTATGGTATGATCAATCCTCGCTCAATCTAAACATTTCACTGATCGCCAACAGATAAGTTTTCTTGTTTGTGAACTAATTTGATTTTTACAGCCGCAAAAAGTGTGTGTCGGCAGCACAGCGCTCTGCGTAAATAGTACGTGCTGCCCACAGTATGCGGATTGTATGCCGGACTGTCAACCAATCGCGCCCCATACAGTTTCCATCTCCGATTGGCGCTCATTATGGCTCCACATTGGGCTGTGAGGAAGGACCCTAATATTGGGCATACACATTAGATACATGACTAGTTGTCACCAGACGTAAGCTCAGCTCGGCCAGACTCCCCTTTCACCTCCCGACATCACTATCCTGTCCGGACTCCTCTGTCGTCCTCCAGAAACCTCTGTCCCCTACAGAAAACTCTGTCCTCCTCCAGACTCTTCAGTCATCTTATCCAGATCCCTCTGTATTCTCCAGATTTCTCTGTCCCCTCCAGATTCCTCTGTCCCCTCCAGACTTCTCTGGACCCTTCAGATTTCTCTGTCCCCTCCAGACTCATCTGTCTTCTTCAGACTGCTCTGTCTTCTCCAGACTCCTGTGTCCTCTCCAGACACCTCTATTCCCCCCGGACATCTCTGTCTCCTCTGGACAGCTCTGTCCCCTCCAGACTCCTGTGTCCATTCCAGACTCCTCTGTCTCCCCCAGACTCCTCTGTCTCCTACAGACTGCTCTGTCCCTCTCCAGACTCCTGTGTCTCTTCCAGACACCTCTGTCCCTTCCAGACTTCTCTGTCTCCCTCCAGACACCTCTGTCCCCTCCAGACTCCTCTGTCTCCTCCAGACTGCTCTGTCCTCCTCCAGACTCCTGTGTCCATTCCAGACTCCTCTGTCTCCTACAGACTGCTCTGTCCCTCTCCAGACTCCTGTGTCTCCTCCAGACACCTCTGTCCCTTCCAGACTCCTGTGTCTTCTCCAGACACCTCTGTCCCTTCCAGACTGCTCTGTCTCCCTCCAGACACCTCTGTCCCCTCCAGACTCCTGTGTCCATTTCAGACTCCTCTGTCTCCTCCAGACTGCTCTGTCCCTCTCCAGACTCCTGTGTCTTCTCCAGACACCTCTGTCCCTTCCAGACTTTTCTGTCTCCCTCCAGACACCTTTGTCCCCCTCCAGACTCCTGTGTCCATTCCAGACTCCTCTGTCTCCTCCAGACTGCTCTGTCCCCCTCCAGACACCTCTGTCCCCTCCAGACTCCTCTGTCTCCCCTAGACTGCTCTCTCCCCCTCTGGACACCCCTGCCCCTCCAGACTCCTGTGTCCATTCCAGTCTCCTCTGTATCCTCCAAACTGCTCTGTCCCCTCCAGACTGCTCTCTCCCCCTCTGGACATCCCTGCCCCCTCCAGACTGCTGTGTCCATTCCAGTCTCCTCTGTCTCCTCCAGACTGCTCTGTCCCCCTCCGGACACCTCTGTCCCCTGCAGACTCCTGTGTCCATTCCAGACTCCTCTGTTCCTTTTCAGACTCCTCTGTCTTCTCCAGACAACTCTGATAGCATTTTATCTCCATGTGAACAAAGGGAACAGGCATGTTGAAACCAAACTGCTCAATCTTTATTTCCCCCTACATCTGCTGTTGGGGTAGAATCGGTTGGCCCCCATACTCATTGGGTGGTCCCACTGACCTTATCTAAAGTGTATGGCTTTATTTTTTAAGTCCACTCCAGCCAATCCTCGTCAGAGGTCGTTAAGGTATAATTATCATTTTACGGATAAAGGGATAACGTCTTCCGCAACATCGTACGATACATCAGAAGATCCACCGTAGACAAGTGTTGATCGAGCACCAAAGTGCTCGGGTGCTCTGGGGCTCGAGTAGAACAGTTCACGATGCTCGAGTGTTCTACCGAGCACCCGAGCACAATGGAAGTCAATGGGAGAACCCGAGCATTAAACCAGGCACCCCCCGCTCTGAAGAGGGGAGGGTGTCGGGACTCTAGTTTGGCTTAGGAGTCCCTGCTCTGACTCCATATATAGCTATGTCCATATATGGAGTCAGTGCTTGGGGACACCCCAGTGTATTTAAATCTAATTTAGTCTGTATTTCAGAAACGTTTCTGCCGGGATTCAAACTCACGACCTTCTGTATTAGAGGCAAGGCACTTAACCACTCAGCTATAATAGCTGCATAGCCAGTTACTTAAAAAATAAAAAATAAATAAAAAAATTATATATATATATATAATCATACTTCTGATATATATGAAAGCATAATATGTATGAAACTACTACTGATGTTTGAGCCATAATATATTTACATATATTATAATATATTATATATTCTAAATATATAATAATATGTGTAAATATATTATGGCTAAAAACATATATATATGTTTAAATTAAGTTTAGCCTCTATTTCTGAAAAAGTTTGTGACAGGATTTAAACTGCAGCTTCTGCATCACAGCCCAGAACTTTAACCACTACACTATATAGCTGCATAGCCAGTCACAAAAATAACATAAAATATGAGACTTCTACTGTATAGGTCTCAGTAGAAGTACAGTACAGTAGAAGTCTCACTTTTTTTTTGTAACTGGCTATGCAGCTATTATCGCTGAGTGGTTAAGTGCCTTGCCTCTAATACAGAAGGTCGTGAGTTTGAATCCCGGCAGAAACTTTTCTGAAATACAGGCTAAATTAGATTTAAATACACTGGGTGTCCCCAAGCACTGACTCCATAGCTATATATATATATGGAGTCAGAGCAGAGACTCCTAAGCTGCGGACTCACACTGAGAGATTCCCTCACTGTACATCAATCTTCTGCATAGAAATAGAGGCTAAATTAGATTTAAATACACTGACTCGAGCACACGCAGTGTTTGGCCGAGCATGACACTACTGTAGACCCTTAGTTTCTTCTTCCTTGATGACCGGGCCGTTAGAAGGCATTCAGGGCTCTAGTGACCAGCTACAAAAATGTGTCTAAATCCCAAATTGAATCCGACCGGTCGAGTGCGGAGATTTTACACAGCCCCTTTAATAGGGGGGTGTGATGAGCTGCAGAATCTCCCTATTTTTAATGGTGCCCCAGCACGAGCCTCTTTACCTTAGCACAACCCTATCATCTGCTGCGCCGTACCTTTAAGGCTGCCTCCAGCTGCTGCCTGCATGTCTGTCATTAAGGACTTTACCCAATTTCAGACCTAACAGCTCTGTAAGGCCCGGGTTACAAGCTCGGGTCAATTGCTTTTCCCAGCAGATCAGAGCCTGGATTAGGATGCAAATTTAACCATTAGTTACCAAGAACGTATTAACACATAGGTCGGCACTATTTCATTTCGCGTACTTAGAAGGTTGCAAAAAAAGTCCCAGAATATTAAATAATGTTCTGCATTTTTTTTGTCTTGGTCTTTGCAGTGGGCTATCTCTAGAGCCAAAGTCAGTGGAGCAAGTATCACTGCATTGTGCGGAGGGCACAGTGGAATGGTTGTACCCAACGGGAGCACTACGCCTCAGCCTTTTACCGCGCCTCCCCGTCTCATCTTCAGGACCAGGCTCCAGCCGCTACACGGCCTGCATCAAGCCAGCAGCTTCGTTTCGGGGTGCTCAGTTATACCTGGAGAAGGAAGGAGAGCTGGAGCTGTTGATGTCTGAGGGAGAGCCGTCCATGCTGTCCAGGGTGCAATGCTTCACATGGCTGCCACACCAGAAGGTGGCGCTATTCCTACAAGCCACTCCTCACCAGGACATTAGTAGGCGCATTTCGGCTATCCGCTATGAGCTCAGAGGGGATTGGGATGGACGGCTGGTGCTACCACTCAACAAGCTGAGCATGAAAGGTAAGATATTGGGGGTCATTAGGAAGTGGTCATCCCATAACAATGACGTTTGGGGTTACAAGACAATGACACTGCTGGAATAGGACTCCTGATGTGCCCCAGTTCCTGTACGTGCTGGGACAGACTGTGATTTCAGCTCCTGGGGATTGATTTCTCATCAACATCAGTGTTGCAAATTGACCCCATCTTGAGTATTTGAAGTCCAGGCAGGGTGCAGTGGTCACGTCATGGCCTGATGGGGGGTGAAAGAAATGTTTTGAAGTCTCTTCCCATCCCCCTTTCTTCCTTTCCCTCTCTAAACAACAGGGCAGTGTCCTGCTGGGCCTAAGGATATAACCATTAACCCCATTAATTAGCGAGATAAGAAGCTGCTGGGAAGGGGCGGGTTACCATGACAGTCTGCATTTCCAGCACTGAAACTTCCCCAGTTACAATCTCAGCAGCTACAAAACATAAAGACATATAAAAAACTATTAAAAGAAATACAAAATCTGAAGACATTTTCATTCACATTTCATTTAAAACAAACCAGAAGAAAAACAACTCAGCCGACCACTACCAACCATGAAGGGCACATCTGCAAACATGAAGGGTATGAAGGGTACATCTTCAAACATGAAGGGTACATCTTCAAACATGAAGGGTACATCTTCAAACATGAAGGGTACATCTTCAAACATGAAGGGTACATCTTCAAACATGAAGGGTACATCTTCAAACATGAAGGGTACATCTTCAAACATGAAGGGTACATCTTCAAACATGAAGGGTACATCTTCAAACATGAAGGGTACATCTTCAAACATGAAGGCACATCTGCAAACATGACGAGTATGAAGGGAATATCTGCAAACATGAAGGATACATCTGAAAACATCAAGGGTACATCTGAAAACATCAAGGGTACATCTGAAAACATCAAGGGTACATCTGAAAACATCAAGGGTACATCTGAAAACATCAAGGGTACATCTGAAAACATCAAGGGTACATCTGGGTACATCTGAAAACATCAAGGGCATATCTGCATTCACAATAAACAAGCCAAGAAATTACAAATCCAGGTTAAAGTGGGAGGAGGCAAAAAATTCGAGGTGTGCCAATAGTGTCAAAGACTCAGGTCATCTCCTCTCTGGTTTCCGTGTTTTGAAGTTTTCTTCTCTTTTGTCCTCTCTTAGGTGCCTGCCGGCCGTGTAACGACACGGAGATCCTGATGGCCATGTGCACTAGTGACTTTGGTGAGTGTATATTTTATTCAGTTTCTGTTAATTCTGAGGTCGACCTCATTACCCCAGTGAGATGCACGAGTTATGGGTAGACTCACTGGCCTCGCCCATAATGATAATGACGGGATCAGTCTAAAGGCCCCCATACGCATTACTCTTTTTGACAGTCGAACCTGCAGAGAACAGCAGGTTCGGCCGACACTCGTATGTGGGGAGCTACAGACTCTCCCCAAACAGATGATGTCAAGGGAGAGAAGGATTGGGCAAAATTTGGGCAAAATAAATATTTTCAGCAGACTCTTTTGTTCTCCCAGGAGATAAGCCACCCCCAGAAGTGCCTGGCAGTGGCTTTCCCCATACAATAGTTTGGCCAACAGCTACTGAATGGGGCACCTTAAGGTTTAACGTCTTCCAGATATTTTGGTGGCCCTTTGATTGGTAGGCTATAGCCTGAGTAGTAAACAGAGTAGCAACCATCCACCCCATGCTCCGAAAACTTGCCATTAGAGCTACTGATATTTATGAGTTGTCTCTGTCGGTTCTGTCAAGGCCCTCTGGCATGAGTTACAGATTTTATAGTCTTAGCTCAGGGGCTTGGCTTGGCTCAGAGGAATGCAGTAATGACCCAGTGAAGCGTTCACTCCTTCCCGATCTCCCCCTATTGCCAATTTTTTTTTTTTCGGCTTCCCTACCTAAGCTTACTTTGCCCCCTGCTGCATTCTAATAAAGAGAAAGAAGAGCCTGTCTGCGGGGATGGAATATCGGAGGAGACCAAGTTTCCTTGACGATGGTGCCTAAGGCAAAGACTTTGTCTTTATTCTGGTGTAGGCCCCAGGAGCAGCCACTTCCTTTAGAGCAGGCAAAGCTAAAAGGAAGAACCTGCTGAACTATAGTTTTTGACTGTACGTCTACACAGGCAAATTATCTGGCCGACTGTCGAGAATGAATGTTTGTAGGAACACACGTTCCTGATAATTGTCCTATATCACCAATAACCTGACAAAACAGCAGACGCTCAATTGTTAGGTGATCCGACTGTTTATCACCTTTTTGTCGGAGGGCATCATCATGAGTATGGCTGCATCAGCAAAACAATCGTTCAGCAAATGATCGTTGTTCAGCCATTAACCAACCTGTATCTAATGAGTATGGCCACCTTGAATCCAA
Organism: Bufo gargarizans; assembly: GCF_014858855.1. Lineage (NCBI taxonomy): Eukaryota > Metazoa > Chordata > Amphibia > Anura > Bufonidae > Bufo > Bufo gargarizans. The sequence goes on from NC_058087.1 coordinate 190,194,114, forward strand.
ACCATAAAAAGTCATGCTGCTCCTTCAACAGGCAATTTTGTCAGACTCCAGGATGGGCACATATAACCCTCACATTAATTGAGACTTTCACCATTGCTGAGCTCACCCTTTGACTTCTTTTCCTCACAGTTGTTCGTGGAAACATCAAGTCAGTGGAGAACAACAACGAACTGCAAGAGTCTGTGATCGGGATCAGTGCCACCAGGGTTCACCGACAGAAGTTCACATTGTTCCAGCCTAGAGGTCACTCAATGAGGTCCCATGGGGAAATAAGGACTCCTATCAGCTGTGGGGTCAAACCAGGGCCTGGCAGCTTCCTTTTCATGGGTTGGGTACACTTTGGTGATGCTTGGTTGGGCTGTGCCCCACGTTACAAAGACTTCAAAAGAGTTTATGAATCTGCAACAAAGCTCCATTCAAACCCATGTGAGATATCTCTGGACTGATGTTAGCATAATGAGTGATGATCAACCAATGGATGCAAGAGCATCTCTATGAGGAAGTCCAGCGTGCCAAAATTGGAAGACCATCATCTTACTTGTATCTGGAGTCCTCTGAACCCTCAGAAGCTTAGGTTACCTTCGACCTGACTCTATAGTTCCTTCCAAATATCAACACATCGGTTCAGTCTGGAAGACCTCAGGTGCCGATCTGGATATTTTACCCAAAAGACCTTAAGAGCATCCGGGACAGATATGAAGTTCCCTGAAGAATTTGGTCAAGGACTATGACATATGACCTTCGGATCAGATGATGTCTCAAATGGAGCCATGGTCCGTCTCATTTCCAGTGCTGTGAATTCATAAGTAAGGGGTGGTTGTGACCTTTATGGAGTCTTCTTCTGAACAAACCCTTCTGATCTCACCCCTCTCGAATTTGCACTCTTTGAAAGACTTGCTTGAGAACTGAGCCAGTTCTTATACTCTCTTAATTTTTTTCGGGAGTACTTATTACAAATGATAAACATGCAGCCACCTCCAAGATGGTGAGACTGTATGTATTTTCCAAGAAATCAAGAACGTTCTCTATGGCAGCTTGTGATGAACACTGAACACTATGGGTGCTCGGCTCTGAGCTCCCTCTGAGCACCCTCCCGAGACCAGTAAAAGGGAGAAAATGGCGGTATAGTAAGCATAGGCCAACGGCTGGCCATGCTTACAACATAGAAGGGTACTAAACCGCTACTGGCGCTACGTCATACTGCTATAACCCGGTGTTATTGTGGTAGTGGTAGAGTCCTTGTTGATTATTTTTCATGGTCTACAAAGCACATCATTAATATATTTTGCCTTCAAATAGGGGCGTACATAGAGGAGAAAGGGTCCAACAGCATTACCAAAATTGAGACCACCCTTCACCTGGTGATGGTTGATTCCACCACAGCCTCCAGATCCAGCACTTGCTTGCTTCCATCACTGGTCCATAACTGAACCCTACACAGGTTCATAGTCTTCACTGGACAAGCTTTCAGGGAAACTTGGGCCAGATTCTCCATAGGGCCCATATGAAATCAAAGGTCTGCCCTTAGACTATGTACGCCCTATATGTTACATTTACCCGTTGTTCGGAGTGTCCTCCATGGGCATTATCCTTGGTAGCAGTCGATCAGTCCACTCCGTGGGATTTTTACATAATTTCACATAATTTTGGAGCCACATAACGGCGTATGATCCAGAGCACGGACCAGAAATAAGTATGAATTCACCACCACTCCACTCACCACAATTATTCTCCTTATTCCGACTGGTCTCTATAATACTTTAGAGCAGTGTTTCCCAACCAGTGTGCCAAAGGCTGTCTGGGCATGCTGGGAGTTGTAGTTTAGCAACAGCTGGAGGCACACTGGTTGGGAAACATTGCTTTAGAGTGAAATCTAAAATAAAAAATAAAAAATTAGATTTTTTTTTGCTTTATTTATTTTTTTATTTGAAATGTGCACTAAATATATGCATTTATTTTTTATAAAACCAAAATCAATTTTTTTTTTATTATTGTTTGTTAAATTGATTCAATGTTTGCAAAATTTTTGGGCTATTCACACTGTCCTGTAAATTAAGGGGGGGGGGGGGGGGTGAAGACTTCCAAAGAGCCAAAAATATGGTTTATAGGATGTTTTTGTTTCATCTCATCGGGAACTAATTTTCTTAGTGTTTTTTTTTTTTTTTTTTAAACTGTTGAAAGTGTTCCCAATCTGAGATTCTTTCCTTTCAACTCTTCAGGTTTTTGGTTGTCCCCCCCCCCCCCCCCCCCCCATTCAGCTCTTTAATGGGAAGATCTACAGAAAAAAAATTTTTTTTGTTTTTTCAAATAAAAATGTGGTTTTTTTTCACTTTTTCATTTCTGTCACAGCTGAACATTGCCTTTTTTAAATCAAGTTACTTATAAGGACCCGTGTGCAAAAAGACAACGCTGTGGGGTTGATCACAGCGTCCAATCAGATTTCAGCTTTCATTTATTTTTATTTTATCTGAAATTGTTTAAAATTTTGTCCTGGAATTAGTTTAAAAATTTTTTTTTGTTTGTTTTAATTTTCTAGATTGTGGCAGCATCTTATGCATGGACAAAAAAGTTCCACATTTTTTCTGACTATAAGCTTGAATTTTTTATTTTTTTAAATATTTTTTTGTTTTCATTTTCATCTCTTGGGCGACTGTTACCGTGAAGAATCTGAAACATCAGGATGTTTCGGCCTCCGCAGAGATGTAATGTAATAGCTGGATCACTGCCAGACAGGATCGCCTTCCGAAACTTCGCACCGTCCGCAGAAAACAACGTCTTAAAGGGGCCATTCTGCTGAGGGGCGGAGCGGGGGAGGGGCAGATCTTGTTTTGTATCCTGCATATGAAGCCTCGTTGTACATACGTGTCTGACAGAACCTGACGTAAATGACTTGTACCGTGAAACGCTTTTTATGTTACTTTATATGTGATTTTTACTATATGTGTGTTTTATATAAAAAAAAACTAAAATCTAAGAAATTTTTGGTCTGTTTTATCCAATTTTTTTAATTCTATGTATTATTTCATGGGTCAAAGTCATGAGGGGTCAGATGTGGCGGCGTGGGTTTTATCGCTTCCGGTTCGTCCAATAATCCAGAAACATCCATAGATTGCACTGTACGGGTATGCTGGGCTGTCCTCCTTACGCTTTCATCATCTCTGCTTGCTGTCAGTGAATGGGAACATTCCTAATTACATTCCCTCGCAATGGCATCCAGTCTAGACAGTCCTATTATGGAGTACGGGGTTTCTGGCGCGGCTATTCGTGTAGGGCCGGCGGGATAAGCGCGTCGCTGCCGTCAGTGCGAGGAGGAAGTGACTTTTTAATTACGATGTTATGCGGCAAATATTGTTCTTCTCCTATAATCCCTTAATCTTATTATCTGCCGCCATAACTGAAGCAGCAGATCAAAGGCGGCTCCGGGTGAGAAGATTAATAAAGGGGGGGTCATACCGTTATTGTATATGGACCGCTAATATACAGCGGAGAATGGGGGGGGGGGGGGCATACACAAGACGCCATATACCACTAATAAGATGAATGCCGACTGCGGCACTCAATACAGCCATAGAAATATCTATCTATCATCTATTATCTATCTATCTCCTATCTATGGCACTGCCCATCGAGACGCCATAAATGTCCAGCCGCCACGCTCCCTCTAATGCCACCTTCCGTGGCACGGTCAGCCATATTGCGGGTAGCTCTGCTCTCGCCCGGCGCTGTGGCCCCCTACGGCTGGCGCAGCTTCAGGGAGGCAGCGTGCATGATATTCCCATGGAGGCTGTCACAGATAATCCCTGCTGGACAGTCCAAACCAAAACATCCCATTGTGCCCGCCGCCGCCGCCGCCACATACTTTCCCAGCGGCACAACCTGGAGCTGCAGCAGCAGCCGAGTGGAAATGCTAGACGGGCACCGTGATATCCTTGGTATGCCTACCCCAGGAGCCCCCCCTTCTACCACACGGCCCCTTTGATGAGTGAAGTGCACAGGAGGAGCTGGCGGTGGCATGACCTACATACCAGATGCCAAAGTAGGGCACGCCATGCCCGTCACTCTGAGGGCACGATTATCTGGCAGGCGGCACCGGCATTAACCAAAGGCAGCGCCACATCACAGGGCACAGCTGCGTAAATATGGCATAACCCCGAAAATACTTAATACTGCACGGATCTAGAGTTACATCACATCTCATACTCCAGACACATCCAGAGCTGCATGCAACTGTGCTGCTTTATCTGGATTGGTGTTTACCTACACGCAACACATAAACAGCAGGTGACCTCACAACTGAACCAGAAGAGGAAATCAGCAGTAAATGCAGCTCTGGATGTGACTGGAGTATACGACATGTAAAGCAAAACCATCCCAGTACCCCCTCCCTTCATGCAGTAAATGCAGCTCTGGATGTGACTAGAGTATATGACATGTAAAGCGAAACCAGCAAAGTATACTCTCCCTCCATGCAGTAATGCAGCTCTGGGTGTGAATGGAGTATACGACATGTAAAATGAAACCATCACAGTACCCCCTCCCTCCATGCAGTAATACAGCTCTGGATGTGAATGGAGTATACAACATGTAAAATTAAACCATCACAGTACCCCTACCTCCATGCAGTAAATGCAGCTCTGGGTGTGAATGGAGTATACGACATGTAAAGCGAAACCAGCAAAGATATGACATGTAAAGTGAAACCATCCCAGTACCCCCTACCTCCATGCAGTAATGCAGCTCTGGATGTGACTAGAGTATACGACATGTAAAGTGAAACCATCACAGTACCCCCTCCCTCCATGCAGTAATACAGCTCTGGATGTGAATGGAGTATACGACATGTCAAACGAAACCATCACAGTACCCCTACCTCCATGCAGTAATGCAGCTCTGGATGTGAATGGAGTATACGACATGTAAAGCGAAACCAGCAAAGTACACCCTCCCTCCATGCAGTAATGCAGCTCTGGATGTGAATGGAGTATACGACATGTAAAGCGAAACCAGCAAAGTATACCCTCCCTCCATGCAGTAATGCAGCTCTGGATGTGAATGGAGTATACGACATGTAAAAGGCAACAATCACAGTTCCCCCCTCCTCCTCCATGCAGTAAATGCAGCTCTGGATGTGAATTGAGTACACGACATGTAAAATGAAACCATCACAGTACCCCCTCCCTCCAAGCAGTAAATGCAGCTCTGGGTGTGAATGGAGTATACGACATGTAAAGCAATACCATTATGGTACCTGCAGGAAACCCACACAAACACAGGGAGAACATACAAACTCTACCATACAGTAACACACCGCACACTATTATTCCACACAAGTGTCTAATGAATGGTGCCATACAACAGGCAAATAAATCCACACAGTTCCTAATAATACTACCATATAGCGCTCAACACACTCATACAGTACCATACACAGTGCACTGTGAGTCCACCGTACGTCTAACAGTGCCATATAATTACCAAGGAATAACACTATACATTGGTCAAATAATACTGCCATATAGTACAGTACATTATGTACTGTGCTGCCACATAGTATCTGAGTAATAGTGCCATACAGTGGCGAAAGAACAGCAATACATACTATGCACCACAATACTGCATACAGTCTCTAAATAATACTACCATACAGCGCCTAAATAAAAGTGCTATAGACTTTGCACCACAATACTGCCATATAGTATCTATATAAGGCATTTTTTTTATTTCCGTTCCGTTTTTTTTTGCGCTCTGTATACGGACCGTATACAAAACCATTCATTTCAATGGATCCGCAAAAAAAACGGAAGGTACTCCGTATGCCTTCCGTTTCCGTATTTCAGTTCTGTTCAAAGATAGAACATGTCCTATTATTGTCCTTATAACGGACAAGGATAGGACTGTCCTATCAGGGGCCAGCTGGTCCGTTCCACAAAAAACGAAATGCACACGGACGTTATGCGTATTTTATGCGTATCAGTTTTTTTGGGGACCGCTAACTACTGAAAAAGCCATACGGTCGTGTGCAAAAGGCCTCTTTCACACGACCGTATGTATTTTGCTGTATTTTGCGGTGCGTTTTTCACGGATCCGTTGTTCCGATTTTTATTTCCGTTCCGTACTTCCACAAAAACATCTCCGTATGCGATCAGTTTTTTGCGGATCGCAAACGGAAACAGAAAATAGACTATGCACCGCCATACTACTATACAGTGTGTATATAATACTGCCATACAGTGCTATAGACTATGCACCGCCATACTACTATACAGTGTGTATATAATACTGCCACACAGTGCTATAGACTATGCACCACCATACTGCTATACAGTGTCTATATAATACTGCCATACAGCGCTATAGACTATACACCGCCATGCTACTATACAGTGTGTATATAATACTGCCATACAGCGCTATAGACTATACACCGCCATGCTACTATACAGTGTGTATATAATACTGCCATACAGTGCTATAGACTATGCACTGCCATACTACTATACAGTGTCTATATAATACTGCCATACAGTGTCTATATAATACTGCCATACAGCGCTATAGACTATGCACTGCCATACTACTATACAGTGTGTATATAATACTGCCATACAGTGCTATAGACTATACACTGCCATACTACTATACAGTGTGTATATAATACTGCCATACAGTGCTATAGACTATGCACCACCATACTACTATACAGTGTGTATATAATACTGCCATACAGTGCTATAGACTATGCACCGCCATACTACTATACAGTGTGTATATAATACTGCCATACAGTGCTATAGACTATGCACCACCATACTACTATACAGTGTGTATATAATACTGCCATACAGTGCTATAGACTATGCACCGGCATACTACTATACAGTGTGTATATAATACTGCCATACAGTACTATAGACTATACACCGCCATACTACTATACAGTGTGTATATAATACTGCCATACAGTGCTATAGACTATGCACCACCATACTACTATACAGTGTGTATATAATACTGCCATACAGTGCTATAGACTATGCACCGCCATACTACTATACAGTGTGTATATAATACTGCCATACAGTGCTATAGACTATGCACCGCCATACTACTATACAGTGTGTATATAATACTGCCATACAGTGCTATAGACTATACATCGCCATACTACTATACAGTTTGTATATAATACTGCCATACAGTGCTATAGACTATGCACCGCCATACTACTATACAGTGTGTATATAATACTGCCATACAGTGCTATAGACTATACACCGCCATACTACTATACAGTGTCTATATAATACTGCCATACAGTGCTATAGACTATGCATCGCCATACTACTATACAGTGTCTATATAATACTGCCATACAGCGCTATAGACTATGCACCGCCATACTACTATACAGTGTCTATATAATACTGCCATACAGCGCTATAGACTATGCACCGCCATACTACTATACAGTGTGTATATAATACTGCCATACAGTGCTATAGACTATGCACCGCCATACTACTATACAGTGTGTATATAATACTGCCATACAGCGCTATAGACTATGCACCGCCATACTACTATACAGTGTGTATATAATACTGCCATACAGCGCTATAGACTCTGCACCGCCATACTACTATACAGTGTGTATATAATACTGCCATACAGCGCTATAGACTCTGCACCGCCATACTACTATACAGTGTGTATATAATACTGACATACAGCGCTATAGACTATGCACTGCCATACTACTATACAGTGTCTATATAATACTGCCATACAGCGCTATAGACTATGCACCGCCATACTACTATACAGTGTGTATATAATACTGCCCTACAGCGCTATAGACTATGCACCGCCATACTACTATACAGTGTGTATATAATACTGCCATACAGCGCTATAGACTATGCACCGCCATACTACTATACAGTGTGTATATAATACTGCCCTACAGTGCTATAAACTATGCACCGCCATACTACTATACAGTGTGTATATAATACTGCCATACAGTGCTATAGACTATGCACCGCCATAATGCTATACAGTGTGTATATAATACTGCCATACAGCGCTATAGACTATGCACCGCCATACTGCTATACAGTAGAAAGACTACCATGCAGTAATCATTAATTGCCTCTAATCCAGTCCTGATTCCCTTCATGAACCAGGAGGCTCAGGATGTACATATCTATAATAAGTGAGTGCAGAGTCGGGCCTTGAGGCGTTTATTACACACTGGTGTATACAGTCAAAGCGCTGGTTCTCATCGGTTCGAGCGCCGCCTGCGCGGCTGCAATCTGTGGGAATGGCTCTTAAAGGGCCCTCAGCACCTGGGCGCTAGGACGCGTTCACACGGTGATATTTTGCTGCCCCAAACATCTGGCACATGAAATCGTCAAAAATCAAACCCAAGCAGAAGGTTAAGATCAGAGGGGGGGCCCGGGGCCCGGAGGGGCAGCACCACGGGCACAATTTCAGGTTTGTTCCACTTTCCCAAGTTCTCGGAGCATAAAAACCACATTTTCACGCATCAATTTTCATGATTTGTGTAAAAAAAAAAAAAAAAAGGTTTCTCTCCGAGGCCCGAGAGCAGCTCGCTTCCCATGAAATCCGAGTCCGTCTTCATCCTCTGCTCTGGAATTCCTCCCGCTGGAAGACTCATCCCTGGAAAAGCATACTTTAACCCCTGACTCTCCAGATCTCTCTGCACACTGCCCCTCAAATGTTCTGTATCAAAAATTAAAGGGGAACTCCAGACCAAAAAAACTGTACTTGTTTATTATGGAGACCGTTACATCCCTAATGAATAATCACAGCAAATCAGTGCGGCAAGGCCGAGGAAGAGCCGAAATCAGTATAAATGGTTGCCTAGCAACAGACGACCGCAGCCACCGGTGACCACAATGGATCTCCCTGCTGTCTGGAAGACCAAGGTGGTCACCGCCTATCAGATAAGACCACTGAGTATGCTCTGCAGGGTAGATGTGCGCCTCGGGGTTACAGTCAGTGGTTCCCCTACTTTGGCGGCTCCCATTGTCATAGAGTCGGGCGCGTATAATAATCCCCTTTCAACAGCCGATAAACAACCGCCATCCCCTGTGCGCCAAACAGCAGCAGCAAGAGCAACTATAACTCAGGATCAGTACAGGATAAGTAATGTATGTGCACAGTGACTGCACCAGCAGAACAGTGAGTGCAGCTCTGGAGTATAATACAGGATGTAACCCAGGATCAGTACAGGATAAGTAATGTATGTACACAGTGACTGCACCAGCAGAATAGTGAGTGCAGCTCTGGAGTATAATACAGGATGTAACTCAGGATCAGTACAGGATAAGTAATGTATGTGCACAGTGACTGCACCAGCAGAATAGTGAGTGCAGCTCTGGAGTATAATACAGGATGTAACTCAGGATCAGTACAGGATAAGTAATGTATGTACACAGTGACTGCACCAGCAGAATAGTGAGTGCAGCTCTGGGGTATAATACAGGATGTAACTCAGGATCAGTACAGGAGAAGTAATGAATGTACACAGTGACTCCACCAGCAGAATAGTGAGTGCAGCTCTGGAGTATAATACAGGATGTAACTCAGGATCAGTACAGGATAAGTAATGTATGTACACAGTGACTCCACCAGCAGAATAGTGAGCGCAGCTCTGAAGTATAATACAGGATGTAACTCAGGATCAGTACAGGATAAGTAATGTATGTACACAGTGACTGCACCAGCAGAATAGTGAGTCCAGCTCTGGAGTATAATACAGGATGTAATTTAGGATCAGTACAGGATAAGTAATGTATGTACACAGTGACTGCACCAGCAGAATAGTGAGTGCAGCTCTGGAGTATAATACAGGATGTAACTCAGGTTCAGTACAGGATAAGTAATGTATGTACACAGTGACTGCACCAGCAGAATAGTGAGTGCAGCTCTGGAGTATAATACAGGATGTAACTCAGGATCAGTACAGGATAAGTAATGTATGTACACAGTGACTGCACCAGCAGAATAGTGAGTGCAGCTCTGGAGTATAATACAGGATGTAACTCAGGATCAGTACAGGATAAGTAATGTATGTACACAGTGACTGCACCCGCAGAATAGTGAGTGCAGCTCTGGAGTATAATACAGGATGTAACTCAGGATCAGTACAGTATTAGTGATATATATTTCTCTGTAGTTTCACCCTTTTACTGTAGGATCTCACATAAAGGGTCTCATCCTTAAAGGGGTTATCCCATCATAGTCAATGGGGGCCTATCGCTAGGATATGCCCCCATTGTGTGATCGGTGCGGGTCCCACCTCTGGGACCCACACCTACAAGGAGAACGGAGCAAAGAAAGTTGAGGAGGGCGCACCGCACATGTGCAGTCGCCCTCCATTCATTTCTATGGAGCAGCCGAAAATAGCCGAGCGCTGGCTTGGTTACTTCCGTCGGCCCCATAGAAATGAATGGGAGCTGTGGCTGGTGGTGGATGGACCCCTGAGCCCAGGGTCCTCCAGCCACAACTCTCCCCGGCTCCATTCTCCTTGTAGGTGCGGGTCCCAGAGGTGGGATATGCCCCCATTGTCTAAAATGGGAATACCCCTTTAAGGACCTGTGACGATGAATAGGAAACAGTCACATAAAGGGGTTTCTCATGGACGGGTCTCTGAATATATTGGGGGCACGGAGGGGCCACTCCCCATACAACCATCTGTTATGTAATCTAATCATTTACCTCCTTATTACAGGAACTCATGTCGTTCCCAGCAGGGACCCCCATGCGGACTAATCCCCCCATACTCTGATACTCGCCTCACGTAACCTCTGCTGTGGGAACTGTAGTAAATGTCATCTCACATGAGCATCTCATTATCATATCATTTACATACTGACTCCTCCCACAGAAACAGAGCTCACTAGTCGTTATATGGAGCGTTCACGTACCTTATACTATCATTTATTATTAGGGACAACCAAGAGGTAGTCACAGCCCCGCCCCTCCGCCTGATGCTGGGTAATCATATGGAAATCTTCCATCAACAGTCTGTGTATCTAATCCTACACTGTCTGCTGAGCTGTGTATCTAATCCTATCCTGTGTGATACTGTCTGCCGAGCTGTGTATCTAATCCTATCCTGTGTAAACCTGTCTGCTGAGCTGTGTATCTAATCCTATCCTGTGTGATACTGTGTGCTGAGCTGTGTATCTAATCCTATCCTGTGTGATACTGTCTGCTGAGCTGTGTATCTAATCCTATCCTGTGTGATACTGCCTGCTGAGCTGTGTATCTAATCCTATCCTGTGTGATACTGTCTGCTGAGCTGTGTATCTAATCCTATCCTGTGTGATACTGCCTGCTGAGCTGTGTATCTAATCCTATCCTGTGTGATACTGTCTGCTGAGCTGTGTATCTAATCCTATCCTGTGTGATCCTGTCTGCTGAGCTGTGTATCTAATCCTATCCTGTGTGATACTGTCTGCTGAGCCGTGTATCTAATCCTATCCTGTGTGATACAGTCTGCTGAGCTGTGTATCTAATCCTTTCCTGTGTGATACCGTCTGCTGAGCTGTGTATCTAATCCTCTCCTGTGTGATACCGTCTGCTGAGCCGTGTATCTAATCCTCTCCTGTGTGATACCGTCTGCTGAGCCGTGTATCTAATCCTCTCCTGTGTGATACTGTCTGCTGAGCCGTGTATCTAATCCTATCCTGTGTGATACTGTCTGCTGAGCCGTGTATCTAATCCTATCCTGTGTGATACTGTCTGCTGAGCCGTGTATCTAATCCTATCCTGTGTGATACTGTCTGCTGAGCCGTGTATCTAATCCTATCCTGTGTGATACTGTCTGCTGAGCCGTGTATCTAATCCTATCCTGTGTGATACTGTCTGCTGAGCCGTGTATCTAATCCTATCCTGTGTGATACTGTCTGCTGAGCCGTGTATCTATCCTATCCTGTGTGATACTGTCTGCTGAGCCGTGTATCTAATCCTATCCTGTGTGATACTGTCTGCTGAGCCGTGTATCTAATCCTATCCTGTGTGATACTGTCTGCTGAGCCGTGTATCTAATCCTCTCCTGTGTGATACTGTCCTGCTGAGCTGTGTATCTAATCCTATCCTGTGTGATACTGTCTGCTGAGCCGTGTATCTAATCCTATCCTGTGTGATACTGTCTGCTGAGCTGTGTATCTAATCCTATCCTGTGTGATACTGTCTGCTGAGCGTGGTATCTAATCCTATCCTGTGTGATACTGTCTGCTGAGCTGTGTATCTAATCCTATCCTGTGTGATACTGTCGCTGAGCGTGTATCTAATCCTATCCTGTGTGATACTGTCTGCGAGCTGTGTATCTAATCCTATCCTGTGTGATACTGTCTGCTGATCGGTGTATCTAATCCTATCCTGTGTGATACTGTCTGCTGAGCGTGTATCTAATCCTATCCTGTGTGATACTGTCTGCTGAGCGTGTATCTAATCCTATCCTGTGTGATACTGTCTGCTGAGCGTGTATCTAATCCTCTCCTGTGTGATACTGTCTGCTGAGCCGTGTATCTAATCCTCTCCTGTGTGATACTGTCTGCTGAGCCTGTGTATCTAATCCTATCCTGTGTGATACTGTCTGCTGAGCGCGTGTATCTAATCCTATCCTGTGTGATACTGTCTGCTGAGCGTTGTATCTAATCCTATCCTGTGTGATACTGTCTGCTGAGCTGTGTATCTAATCCTATCCTGTGTGATACTGTCTGCTGAGCTGTGTATCTAATCCTATCCTGTGTGATACTGTCTGCTGAGCTGTGTATCTAATCCTATCCTGTGTGATACTGTCTGCTGAGCCGTGTATCTAATCCTATCCTGTGTGATACTGTCTGCTGAGCCGTGTATCTAATCCTATCCTGTGTGATACTGTCTGCTGAGCTGTGTATCTAATCCTATCCTGTGTGATACTGTCTGCTGAGCTGTGTATCTAATCCTATCCTGTGTGATACTGTCTGCTGAGCTGTGTATCTAATCCTATCCTGTGTGATACTGTCTGCTGAGCTGTGTATCTAATCCTCTCCTGTGTGATACTGTCTGCTGAGCTGTGTATCTAATCCTCTCCTGTGTGATACTGTCTGCTGAGCTGTGTATCTAATCCTATCCTGTGTGATACTGTCTGCTGAGCTGTGTATCTAATCCTATCCTGTGTGATACTGTCTGCTGAGCTGTGTATCTAATCCTATCCTGTGTGATACTGTCTGCTGAGCTGTGTATCTAATCCTCTCCTGTGTGATACTGTCTGCTGAGCTGTGTATCTAATCCTCTCCTGTGTGATACTGCCTGCTGAGCTGTGTATCTAATCCTCTCCTGTGTGATACTGTCTGCTGGGCTGTGTATCTAATCCTATCCTGTGTGATACTGTCTGCTGAGCTGTGTATCTAATCCTATCCTGTGTGATACTGTCTGCTGAGCTATGTATCTAATCCTATCCTGTGTGATACTGTCTGCTGAGCTGTGTATCTAATCCTCTCCTGTGTGATACCGTCTGCTGAGCTGTGTATCTAATCCTATCCTGTGTGATACTGCCTGCTGAGCTGTGTATCTAATCCTCTCCTGTGTGATACTGTCTGCTGAGCTGTGTATCTAATCCTATCCTGTGTGATACTGCCTGCTGAGCTGTGTATCTAATCCTCTCCTGTGTGATACTGTCTGCTGAGCTGTGTATCTAATCCTATCCTGTGTGATACTGCCTGCTGAGCTGTGTATCTAATCCTCTCCTGTGTGATACTGCCTGCTGAGCTGTGTATCTAATCCTCTCCTGTGTGATACTGTCTGCTGAGCTGTGTATCTAATCCTATCAGTGTGATACTGTCTGCTGAGCTGTGTATCTAATCCTATCCTGTGTGCTGAGCTGTGTATCTAATCCTATCCTGTGTGATACTGTCTGCTGAGCTGTGTATCTAATCCTATCCTGTGTGATACTGTCTGCTGAGCTGTGTATCTAATCCTATCCTGTGTGATACTGTCTGCTGAGCTGTGTATCTAATCCTATCCTGTGTGATACTGACTGCTGAGCTGTGTATCTAATCCTATCCTGTGTGATACTGTCTGCTGAGCTGTGTATCTAATCCCATCCTGTGTGATACTGTCTGCTGAGCTATGTATCTAATCCTATCCTGTGTGATACTGTCTGCTGAGCCGTGTATCTAATCCTGTCCTGTGTGATACTGTCTGCTGAGCCGTGTATCTAATCCTGTCCTGTGTGATACTGTCTGCTGAGCTGTGTATCTAATCCTATCCTGTGTGATACTGCCTGCTGAGCTGTGTATCTAATCCTATCCTGTGTGATACTGTCTGCTGAGCTGTGTATCTAATCCTATCCTGTGTGATACAGTCTGCTGAGCTGTGTATCTAATCCTGTCCTGTGTGATACAGGTTGCTGACTCAGTGTATCTCAGCTTTCAGTTCTCCTATCATGGGCCGGCTGTGTGCAGTCACTGCGGGGTTAACCTCCACATGTGTGACATTCCTCCAGAGCTGCGCTCCCACACTTGCTTTTCTCACAGTCGCTGACACATGACAGCCGCTGTACTGTAAATACCGCGCTCCGGAGGGGGGGGCACTCGTTATTTCCAGCATTTCCCAGGAATCATGGAGCGGATTTCACTCTTGCTCCTGTTTATTTATTCCCCTCACTAAAAATACAGAGATTTCCTGTTTCTGACCCCTGACCTGATGTGTAAACCGCCACATCGCGCCGCGGGACCAGGAAGCACCGTTCTCACATACGGGTCAAGGGTTTTTTTTTTTTTTTAACATTTCCAAAACTTTACAGTTTACATTTAATCCTCAAGATGGAAGGAGCGTAAACGTTCAGCGGCGAGATACGAAAAAACCAATATAAGGACGGAGGCGGCGGCGGGATGGCGGGTAAACGGTCAGAAACTCCCATCAGGACTAACGACCAGGCTGAAAAATGTATTAGACAGACTACAGAGAGGACAGAAAGAGCGCCCCTCGCTCTGGAGGACCCAGGACAGACAGCCCATGCAGAGCGGACAGAAAGAGCGCCCCTCGCTCTGGAGGACCCAGGACAGACAGCCCATGCAGAGCGGACAGAAAGAGCGCCCCTCTCTCTGGAGGACCCAGGACAGACAGCCCATGCAGAGCGGACAGAAAGAGCGCCCCTTGCTCTGGAGGACCCAGGACAGACAGCCCATGCAGAGCGGACAGAAAGAGCGCCCCTTGCTCTGGAGGACCCAGGACAGACGGCCCATGAAGAGCGGACAGAAAGAGCGCCCCTCGCTCTGGAGGACCCAGGACAGACGGCCCATGGAGGACCAAGGACAGACAGCCCATGCAGAGCAGATAGAAAAAGCGCCCCTCGCTCTGGAGGACCCAGGACAGACGGCCCATGAAGAGCGGACAGAAAGAGCGCCCCTCGCTCTGGAGGACCCAGGACAGACGGCCCATGGAGGACCCAGGACAGACAGCCCATGCAGAGCAGATAGAAAGAGCGCCCCTCGCTCTGGAGGACCCAGGACAGACGGCCCATGCAGAGCGGATAGACAGAGCGCCCCTTGTTCTGGAGGACCCGGCACAGATGGCCCATGCAGAGCGGATAGAAAGAGCGCCCCTCGCTCTGGAGGACCCAGGACAGACAGCCCATGCAGAGCAGATAGAAAGAGCGCCCCTCGCTCTGGAGGACCCAGGACAGACGGCCCATGCAGAGCGGATAGAAAGATTGCCCCTCGCTCTGGAAGACCCGGCACAGACAGCCCATGCAGAGCGGATAGAAAGAGCGCCTCTCGCTCTGGAGGACCTGGCACAGACAGCCCATGTAGAGCGGATAGAAAGAGCGCCTCTCGCTCTGGAGGACCCGGCACAAACAGCTCATGCAGAGCGGATCGAAAGAGCGCCCCTCTCTCTGGAGGACCTGGCACAGACATCCCATGCAGAGCAGATAGAAAGAGCGCCACTATCTCTGGAGGACCCGGCACAGACATCCCATGCAGAGCAGATAGAAAAAGCTCCTCTCGCTCTGGAGGACCCGGCACAGACAGCCCATGAAGAGCGGATAGAAAGAGCGCCCCTATCTCTGGAGGACCCGGCACAGACATCCCATGCAGAGCAGATAGAAAGAGCGCCCCTCTCTCTGGAGGACCCAGGACAGACATCCCATGCAGAGCGGATAGAAAGAGCGCCTCTCGCTCTGGAGGACCCGGCACAGACAGACCATGCAGAGCGGATAGAAAGAGCGCCCCTTGTTCTGGAGGACCAGGACAGACAGCCCAGGCTGAGCGGATAGAAAGAGCGCCTCTCTCTCTGGAGGACCCGGCACAGACAGCCCAGGCTGAGCGGATAGAAAGAGCGCCTCTCTCTCTGGAGGACCCGGCACAGACAGTCCTTTGATTGCTATAGTAAATGAGCAATGCCTGCCTTCACCTGTGGGGGTACTGCAGGGAAACTGAACACCCGTCACCGCGGCAATCAGCTGATCGCTGAGGGTTCAAACAAGGAACCTGTGGCAAGCCAGACATGGACAATGGAATACGGTCGGGTGGTCTTCATGTGACAACCCCTTTAATTAGTTGATTTATGCATAAATATTAATAATTTAAATCACTCATGAATATTCATCAGGATTTATGAATAAAGAATGAGCAGTGGCAGAGGTGACAAGGTGCCCCTAATGGCGATTGTAGTTGGGGTCCAGACCGCGGCAGACAGTGGGCGCACGCACTTTCTCAGCGCTGCGAGGTGTTTCGAGGCCGAGCCGTTCTGTGGACTCATCACAAAGATTCCTCCTGAAGTTCACATTTCATAGACAGTTTTGGGAACTCGATATTCAGATAAAATCCAGCGAAGGTTAAGGAGAGAGACGGCCAAAAATTCTTCCATAGGTCACACTGAACTCATACTTGGCACCGAGAGATAAGACGGATGAAGTGAGAGAGACAGATGCCAGGAAAACAGACACACTCGGGGCCCAAGAGACCGTCCTAAAGACAGGGGGAGAGAGGCAACAAACTGACTACACTGTACAGAAGACTGCTACTACTGCTCCATGTGATCTCCATATAGAGCAGATATCATAGACTCCATAGAGGGCAGTATTATAGCAGTTATATTCTTGTACATAGGAGCAGTATTATAGTAGTTATATTCCTGTACATAGGCACAGTATTATAGTAGTTATATTCCTGTACATAGGCACAGTATTATAGTAGTTATAGTCTTGTACGTAGGAGCAGTAATATAGTAGTTATATTCTTGTACATAGAAGCAGTATTATAGTAGTTATATTCCTGTACATAGGAGCAGTATTATAGTAGTTATATTCTTGTACATAGGAGCAGTATTATAGTAGTTATATTCTTGTACACAGGAGCAGTATTATAGTAGTTATATTCTTGTACACAGGAGGCAGTATTATAGCAGTTATATTCTTGTACATGGGAGCAGTATTATAGTAGTTATATTCCTGTACATAGGAGCAGTATTATAGTAGTTATATTCTTGTACATAGGAGCAGTATTATAGTAGTTATATTCTTGTACATAGGAGGCAGTATTATAGTAGTTATATTCTTGTACACAGGAGCAGTATTATAGTAGTTATATTCTTGTACACAGGAGGCAGTATTATAGCAGTTATATTCTTGTACATGGGAGCAGTATTATAGTAGTTATATTCCTGTACATAGGAGCAGTATTATAGTAGTTATATTCTTGTACACAGGAGCAGTATTATAGTAGTTATATTCTTGTACACAGGAGGCAGTATTATAGCAGTTATATTCTTGTACATGGGAGCAGTATTATAGTAGTTATATTCCTGTACATAGGAGCAGTATTATAGTAGTTATATTCTTGTACACAGGAGGCAGTATTATAGCAGTTATATTCTTGTACATAGGAGCAGTATTATAGTAGTTATATTCCTGTACATAGAAGCAGTATTATAGTAGTTATATTCCTGTACATAGAAGCAGTATTATAGTAGTTATATTCCTGTACATAGGAGCAGTATTATAGTAGTTATATTCTTGTACATAGGAGCAGTATTATAGTAGTTATATTCTTGTACACAGGAGCAGTATTATAGTAGTTATATTCTTGTACACAGGAGGCAGTATTATAGCAGTTATATTCTTGTACATAGGAGCAGTATTATAGTAGTTATATTCTTGTACATAGGAGGCAGTATTATAGTAGTTATATTCTTGTACATAGGAGCAGTATTATAGTAGTTATATTCTTGTACATAGGAGCAGTATTATAGTAGTTATATTCTTGTACACAGGAGCAGTATTATAGTAGTTATATTCTTGTACATAGGAGGCAGTATTATAGTAGTTATATTCTTGTACATAGGAGCAGTATTATAGTAGTTATATTCTTGTACATAGGAGCAGTATTATAGTAGTTATATTCTTGTACATAGGAGGCAGTATTATAGTAGTTATATTCTTGTACATAGGAGCAGTATTATAGTAGTTATATTCTTGTACATAGGAGGCAGTATTATAGTAGTTATATTCTTGTACATAGGAGGCAGTATTATAGTAGTTATATTCTTGTACATAGGAGCAGTATTATAGTAGCTATGTTCTTGTACATAGGGGGCAGTATTATAGTAGTTATATTCTTGTACATAGGGGGCAGTATTATAGTAGTTATATTCTTGTACATAGGAGCAGTATTATAGTAGTTATATTCTTGTACATAGGGGGCAGTATTATAGTAGTTATATTCTTGTAGAGAGGAACAGTATTATAGTAGTTATATTCTTGTACATTGGAGGCAGTATTATAGTAGTTATATTCTTGTACATAGGAGCAGTATTATAGTAGTTATATTCCTGTACATAGGAGCAGTATTATAGTAGTTATATTCTTGTACATAGGAGCAGTATTATAGTAGTTATATTCTTGTACATAGGAGCAGTATTATAGTAGTTATATTCTTGTACAGAGGAGCAGTATTATAGTAGTTATATTCTTGTACAGAGGAGCAGTATTATAGTAGTTATATTCTTGTACATTGGAGGCAGTATTATAGTAGTTATATTCTTGTACATAGGAGGCAGTATTATAGTAGTTATATTCTTGTACATTGGAGGCAGTATTATAGTAGTTATATTCTTGTACATAGGAGGCAGTATTATAGTAGTTATATTCTTGTACATAGGAGGCAGTATTATAGTAGTTATATTCTTGTACATAGGAGGCAGTAGTATAGTAGTTATATTATTTTGGGGTTTTGCTCGGTGCCGTTGTTACTTTTAATGCCTCCTCTCCCTCTGCTCTCTATGATCTCACCCCGGTTGTCCTAAGCTTTGGGGTCATGTACTTCTAGTGAATGAATGCTTGCAGGTCATGGAGGGACGTGCTGGATGCTGAGCCGCTATCCTGGGAATACAGAGTAACTTCTCCCATTCACAGGCTTCACGCGCTGCCGCGATCTGGAGATCGGTCCTGTTTACGTGAAGCAATGGGACGTGTCAGTGTGTGAACGTGGGCTGATGTGTTACCGTCACGTCGTCCCAGAGCTGGTCATAGATTACTTTTATTTGGGTAGATATGGCGTACATATTTCACAGCATTATACTTAACTCTGCGATTGAGAGTATGCACATCAGGAACGTATTAAACTCATTGTGCATTTAACCTAAAAGTGAAACGGGATTTAAAGGGCTAGTAACCATCTGCAGCTTATAATAGTGCAGGAGCGTAATAAGAGGAGCTGCTGATATCAGTCACATATGGATGTAAATCTCTCTGGAGGTTCGCAGCACTGGAGATTTTGGACATTTTTGGGGGGCAGGCAGGTTTCTGCATGTCCTGTCAGTCCGCCCACTTCCTCTCCCTCCATGTCTCGGGGTATGTTATCGGGGTCTCGGCGGCCTCTCTCCTCTCCTCCCGTGTCTCGGGGCCTGTTATCGGGGTCTCGGCGGCCTCTCTCCTCTCCTCCCCTCTGTCTCAGGGTATGTTATCGGGGTCTCGGCGGCCTCTCTCCTCTCCTCCCCTCTGTCTCAGGGTATGTTATCGGGGTCTCGGCGGCCTCTCTCCTCTCCTCCCCTGTGTCTCGGGGTATGTTATCGGGGTCTCGGCGGCCTCTCTCCTCTCCTCCCCTGTGTCTCGGGGTATGTTATCGGGGTCTCGGCGGCCTCTCTCCTCCCCTGTGTCTCGGGGTATGTTATCGGGGTCTCGGCGGCCTCTCTCCTCCCCTCCCCTGTGTCTCGGGGTATGTTATTGGGGTCTCGGCGGCCTCTCTCCTCTCCTCCCCTGTGTCTCGGGGTATGTTATTGGGGTCTCGGCGGCCTCTCTCCTCTCCTCCCCTGTGTCTCGGGGTATGTTATCGGGGTCTCGGCGGCCTCTCTCCTCCCCTGTGTCTCGGGGTATGTTATCGGGGTCTCGGCGGCCTCTCTCCTCCCCTGTGTCTCGGGGTATGTTATCGGGGTCTCGGCGGCCTCTCTCCTCCCCTGTGTTTCGGGGTATGTTATCGGGGTCTCGGCGGCCTCTCTCCTCCCCTCCCCTGTGTCTCGGGGTATGTTATCGGGGTCTCGGCGGCCTCTCTCCTCCCCTGTGTCTCGGGGTATGTTATCGGGGTCTCGGCGGCCTCTCTCCTCCCCTGTGTCTCGGGGTATGTTATTGGGGTCTCGGTGGCCTCTCTCCTCCCCTCCCCTGTGTCTCGGGGTATGTTATTGGGGTCTCAGCAGCCTCTCTCCTCTCCTCCCCTGTGTCTCAGGGCCTGTTATTGGGGTCTCGGCGGCCTCTCTCCTCTCCTTCCCTGTGTCTCGGGGTATGTTATCGGGGTCTCGGCAGCCTCTCTCCTCTCTTCCCCTGTGTCTCGGGGTATGTTATCGGGGTCTCGGCGGCCTCTCTCCTCTCCTCCCGTGTCTCGGGGCCTGTTATCGGGGTCTCGGCGGCCTCTCTCCTCTACTCCCCTGTGTCTCGGGGTTTGATATTGGGGTCTCCGCGGCCTCTCTCCTCTCCTCTGTCTCAGGGTATGTTATTGGGGTCTCGGCGGCCTCTCTCCT
This sequence comes from Bufo gargarizans, assembly GCF_014858855.1. Classification (NCBI taxonomy): domain Eukaryota; kingdom Metazoa; phylum Chordata; class Amphibia; order Anura; family Bufonidae; genus Bufo; species Bufo gargarizans. Next base: position 190,215,147 of record NC_058087.1, read on the forward strand.
CTCCTCCCGTGTCTCGGGGTTTGTTATCGGGGTCTTGGCGGCCTCTCTCCTCTCCTCCCGTGTCTCGGGGTATGTTATCGGGGTCTCGGCGGCCTCTCTCCTCCCCTGTGTCTCGGGGTATGTTATCGGGGTCTCGGTGGCCTCTCTCCTCCCCTCCCCTGTGTCTCGGGGTATGTTATCGGGGTCTCGGTGGCCTCTCTCCTCTCCTCCCTGTGTCCCGGGGTATGTTATTGGGGTCTCTGCGGCCTCTCTCCTCTCCTCTCCTGTGTCTCGGGGTTTGTTATCAGGGTCTCGGCGGCCTCTCTCCTCCCCTGTGTCTCGGGGTATGTTATCGGGGTCTCGGCGGCCTCTCTCCTCTCCTCTCCTGTGTCTCGGGGTATGTTATCAGGGTCTCGGCAGCCTCTCTCCTCCCCTGTGTCTCGGGGTATGTTATTGGGGTCTCGGCGGCCTCTCTCCTCTCCTCCCCTGTGTTTCGGGGTATGTTATCAGGGTCTCGGTGGCCTCTCTCCTCTCCTCCCTGTGTCTCGGGGTTTGTTATCAGGGTCTCGGCAGCCTCTCTCCTCCCCTGTGTCTCGGGGTATGTTATCGGGGTCTCGGCGGCCTCTCTCCTCCCCTGTGTCTCGGGGTATGTTATTGGGGTCTCGGCGGCCTCTCTCCTCTCCTCCCCTGTGTCTCGGGGTATGTTATCGGGGTCTCGGCGGCCTCTCTCCTCCCCTGTGTCTCGGGGTATGTTATCGGGGTCTCGGCGGCCTCTCTCCTTCCCTGTGTCTCGGGGTATGTTATCGGGGTCTCGGCGGCCTCTCTCCTCCCCTGTGTCTCGGGGTATGTTATCGGGGTCTCGGCGGCCTCTCTCCTCTCCTGTGTCTCGGGGTATGTTATCGGGGTCTCGGCGGCCTCTCTCCTCTCCTGTGTCTCGGGGTATGTTATCGGGGTCTCGGCGGCCTCTCTCCTCCCCTGTGTCTCTGGGTATGTTATCGGGGTCTCGGCGGCCTCTCTCCTCCCTGTGTCTCGGGGTATGTTATCGGGGTCTCGGCGGCCTCTCTCCTCCCCTGTGTCTCGGGGTATGTTATCGGGGTCTCGGTGGCCTCTCTCCTCCCCTGTGTCTCGGGGTATGTTATCGGGGTCTCGGCGGCCTCTCTCCTCTCCTCCCCTGTGTCTCGGGGTATGTTATCGGGGTCTCGGCGGCCTCTCTCCTCCCTGTGTCTCCAGGAAGCAGTGGCTGCCGACAGCTGGATGAAGACCATCGTTCCCAATGCATAGTGACAAATTCTTTGCATTCACTGCTACTTAACAGCCTCTGAGGGCCCGGAGCCCACTTTCCCAGCAGCCCGTACATGGCTCTGTCATTAAGACATATGACAACCCTCGAAGGTTTCACGTTCCACCTGCTGCAATCTCAGCAACACAATTATACTCGCTTCTTACCGGAAAATGAGTGCGAGGTGCCAGGAGGATGAGGGAGCGGGCACATACATGTACACAAACATATACAGACACACAATATACACACAAACATGCATATCCTGTACATACAACATACATACATATATAAACATGTACAATACATGTACCAGCACACATACAAACATGCTACATCCACAGTACACACACACACCTACACATAGTGTACACATGTGTGCATCATCCCAGCATGCCGAGGGTTAATCTTCCATGCATCATCCCAGCATGCCGAGGGTTAATCTTTCATGCACTGTCCCAGCATGCTGGGGGTTAATCTTTCATGCATTGTCCCAGCATGCCAGGGGTTAAACTTTCATGCATTGTCCCAGCATGCCAGGGGTTAAACTTTCATGCATTGTCCCAGCATGCCAGGGGTTAATCTACTATGCATCGTCCCAGCATGCCACGGGTTAAACTTCCATGCAACGTCCCAGCATGCCAGGGGTTAATCTTCCATGCAACGTCCCAGCATGGCGGGGGTTAATCTTCCATGTATTATCCCAGCATGTCGAGGGTTAATTTTTCATGCATCATCCCAGCATGCCGAGGGTTAATCTTCCATGCACCATCCCAGCATGCCGGGGGTTAATCCTCCATCATTCCAGGGGTTAAAATTCCTGCCTGTCGCGGGCATCAGACGTGTCAGACGGTATCTGATAACCCGCCAGTCCGCACAGCTGGCGGGGGGCTGACATTACACCCCGTGCCCACTGGCAGCAGACAGCCCCCTGCAGACAGATGTGCGGAGCACAGGATTATGGGTAATGCAGCCTATAAAATGATAGTAACCCCTTCATGCCCAGATCTGGGCTTTTTCACGGCGTGGAGGTAGCGGTGTCCCTGCCTTGTCCTCGCGGCCCCCTCGTACGGTTCCTGCACCTGTTGGCTGTAAGCCCCGCGTCCTGGAGGCAGAGGGGCCGCGCTGCACCTGTCCGGCCTCCATCCAGATGTGTGAGAAAGAAGGAGAGGGGCTCAGGAGGTCCGCGGCCCTCACTGCCCCCTCCTCCGCTCTCAGGCCCACCTTTGTCTCCGCTCAGAACTTTCCCACAGCCCGGCTTCTGGGAGAGAATGGCTTTCATTAGCAGAGGAATCGCAGCCGAGAGCGAGACCGCTCACTGCTCATATCCATCACATATACACCCGTCATATACACTGTACGCTACATATACACCCGTCATATACACTACATATACACCCGTCATATACACTATATGCTACATATACACTCGTCATATACACTGTACACTACATATACACCCGTCATATACACTATACGCTACATATACACCCGTCATATACACTACATATACACCCGTCATATACACTATATGCTACATATACACTGTACACTACATATACACCCGTCATATACACTATACGCTACATATACACCCGTCATATACACCCGTCATATACACTGTACGCTACATATACCCCCGTCATATACACTATACGCTACATATACACCCGTCATATACACTATACGCTACATATACACCCGTCATATACACTACATATACACCCGTCATATACACTATATGCTACATATACACTCGTCATATACACTGTACACTACATATACACTGTACACTACATATACACCCGTCATATACACTATACGCTACATATACACCCGTCATATACACTCGTCATATACACTACATATACACCCGTCATATACACTATATGCTACATATACACTCGTCATATACACTGTACACTACATATACACCCGTCATATACACTATACGCTACATATACACCCGTCATATACACTCGTCATATACACTACATATACACCCGTCATATACACTATACGCTACATATACACCCGTCATATACACTACATATACACCCGTCATATACACTATATGCTACATATACACCCGCCATATCCAGTATACACTACATATACACCCGTCATATACACTATACGCTACATATACACTGTTCACTACATATACACCCGTCATATACACTGTACGCTACATATACACCCGTCATATACACTACATATACACCCGTCATATACACTATACGCTACATATACACCCGTCATATACACTATATGCTACATATACACCCGCCATATCCAGTATATACTACATATACACCCGTCATATACACTGTACGCTACATATACACCCGTCATATACACTATACGCTACATATACACCCGTCATATACACTATACGCTACATATACACCCGTCATATACACCCGTCATATACACTACATATACACCCGTCATATACACTATACGCTACATATACACCCGTCATATACACTACATATACACCCGTCATATACACTATATGCTACATATACACCTGTCATATACGCTATACGCTACATATACACTGTACACTACATATACACACCCGTCATATACACTATATGCTACATATACACCCGTCATATCCATCACATATACACCCGTCATATCCATCACATATACACCCGTCATATACACTATATGCTACATATACACCCGTCATATATGCTACATATACACCCGCCATATACACTATACGCTACATATACACCCGTCATATACACTATATGCTACATATACACCCGTCATATACACCCGTCATATACACTATACGCTACATATACACCACATATACACCCATCATATACGCTACATATACACCCATCATATACACTATACACTACATATACACCCGTCATATACACTACATATACACCCGTCATATACACTACATATACACCCGTCATATACACTATGCGCAACATATACACCCGTCATATACACTATATACTACATATAAACCGGTCATATACACTACATACATTATACGTCTCTTGTAGGTCTAATGCACATGAATGTATTTTTGGTCCGTATTTGATCCGTGTTTTTTGCGGGTTGGATGTGTGGACCCATTCACTTCAATGGGGCTGCAAAGTATGTGGCCAGCGCTCTGTGTGCGGTCCGCATCCGTATGTCCATCCCGCGGCCCCGCATAAAAATAGAACGTGTCCTATTCTTGTCCACATTACAGACACGGATAGGACTGTTCTACAGAGGGACAGACGTTCAGTTCTGCAAAATGCGGAACGCACATGCCGGTGTCCGTGTTTTGGAGATCCGCAATTTGAGGACCCCATTAACGGCTATGGCCCACTAGGTCTGCTATTGGACCCTGGCGGCCATGACAGCTCCCTCGGGGGCCATCACCCAGCTTTCCTGCCTCGTTATACTGTGACATCACCGTAACCCAATGAGCCCCGTGTGACATCACAGCCACATCCGCTGTCACTGATCATGGAGAACGCTCCTGAGGACGGAGAGGTCATCATGGCAGCCCGGGCAGTCCGCAGGTAACCTCAGACGTGTCCTCACTTGTCCAGCAGGACAGATGGAGTCATTCAGATGTTAATGTCCTGGAGGATTCAGCATCACAGCAGGTACTCAGGTACCACCACCTCCCCCCGGGGGGCCCCGATGTACATAGCGAGCAGCTTCAGACCCCAAATGCAGGTGGGGAGCGAATGGACGGATCTCCTCTGCTCCCGCCATCGTAGTCGCTTGCTCCGGACCCCCATCCTCCAGACAGGTGGGGGTCTTGTTAATCGGCAGGAGTGACCCTCAGGTCACCATGTCATTCACACACGGATGTGTTCCCTTGAAGTGTCACAAAGTCTGAACATTTGCGCTGCCCCCGGGGGGCGAAGCCGACCCTCAAAATGGTGGCCTTGCTGATCCACGCACAGGTGACAAGTCCGGACGCCTCCTACGCTTGGCCCTCAGGTTACACCTCTCTATTGTCTCCCAATCCCCCCATTGTGCCTCCTTCTGTCGCCTCTAGGAGGGGGATTAAGGCAAAACATTGCTAATTAACGAGTACTTTGAATATTCGAGATTTTCGGGGATTATCCAACCCAATTACTGCGCGAGTGACAAAGGAGGAAGCCATTAAGGACACGAGTCCGCGTCGCGGTGTAAACCCCTGTGCAATACTGAATACCTACACAGACGGCTATGATTTATACACCAGTCACAGCCAGAGCTGCATTGTGGGAGTGCAGATTATATATACACTATATGCTACATATACACCCGTCATATACACTCTATATACTACATATACACCCGTCATATACATTCTACATACTACATATACACCCGTCATATACACTACATATACACCCGTCATATACACTACATATACACCCGTCATATACACTACATATACATCCGTCATATACTACATATACACCCGTCATATACACTATATACTACATATACACCCGTCATATACACCCGTCATATACACTACATATACATCCGTCATATACTACATATACACCCGTCATATACACTATATACTACATATACACCCGTCATATACACTATATACTACATATACAGCCGTCATATACACTACATATACATCCGTCATATACTACATATACACCCGTCATATACACTATATACTACATATACACCCGTCATATACACTACATAATACATATACATCCATCATATACATTCTATATACTACATATACACCCGTCATATACACTGTATACTACATATACATTATATACACCCATCATATACACTACATATACACCAGTCTTATAAACTATATACTACATATACACCCGTCATATACACTATATACTACATATACACCCGTCATATACACTATAAATTACATATACACCCGTCATATACACTATATACTACATATACATCCGTCATATACTACATATACACCCGTCATATACACTATATACTACATATACACCCGTCATATACACTATATACATCCGTCATATACAACCCGTCAGTCCTTCGTCACCATTATAGATGTATACGGCCTGTGCTCTCGTAGTGTATGGAGTCATTACATATGGCATGTGCGCAGGGAGCGGTGCAGGACGACACCTAGTGTCAGCACAGGGTACTGCAGGAAGATAGTATAAACCCCCCCCATAGAGCTGAGGTCTGTTCTTGATTTGGAGCAGTATTGTCGATTCTCACCGAACCCCCCCAGAATATGACTGACGGGGCAGCTGGGATTGTTTAAGGTATCAAGGAAGACCCCCTCGCAGACTTGGTCTGTCTTCAAGAAATCCTTTAATATTTGCAGGAGGCAGAAATCCTCCACATCGGTAACATGTGGACACGGCTGGAGGTTCACATAGAACTCAGAGGACGGGTGTCAGGAGCCCCCACGAACCCCACCGCTCCCAGGTCTAGGTAATGGTGGAGGGTCCTATTCAGGGGGGGAATCAGCGGCTCTTCAGTCCTAAGGACCATCTATTAGAACCAGAAATCCGGCATGCAATAATCCAACCATACACAGCGTATACTAGCATTAGGGGTGAAATCCGCTCGCGCTTCGTTTGGTAAAAGCAGAATTGCGTTATAGATTCCATTACCTCGGAGCATGACGCGATTCTACGACGGAACGCCTTTAGAGGCATTCCGTTATTCATTCCGTCATAATAGAAGTCTATGGGCTGCAAAACGGATCCATCTGTTTCCGTTATGCAGGAGGGGGGTCCGGTCTGGGGTCTGTAAACAGGGGAACTGGTCTGGTTTTTTTCTTAGTGGCTCTGGTCTGGAGTTCATACTTTTAGGGGGTCTCTATTCATTCTGATGTTTGTATATCTTAGGGGCTCTGGTCTAAGGTCTATATATTTTAGGGGGTCTGTGTTTATTCCCTCGTCTAGGTTCTATTTTTTAGGGACTGTCTGGTCTGTCTATATTTCTTCAGGGGTCTGTATTTTCAGGGGGTCCAGTCTGAGGTCTGCATTTTCAGGGGGTCCGGTCTGAGGTCTGCATTTTCAGGGGGTCCGGTCTGAGGTCTGCATTTTCAGGGGGTCCGGTCTGAGGTCTGCATTTTCAGGGGGTCCGGTCTGAGGTCTGCATCTTCAGGGGGTCCGGTCTGAGGTCTGTATCTTCAGGGGGTCCGGTCTGAGGTCTGTATCTTCAGGGGGTCCGGTCTGAGGTCTGTATCTTCAGGGGGTCCGGTCTAAGGTCTGTATCTTCAGGGGGTCCGGTCTGAGGTCTGTATCTTCAGGGGGTCCGGTCTGAGGTCTGTATTTTCAGGGGGTCCGGTCTGAGGTCTGTATTTCCAGGGGGTCCGGTCTGAGGTCTGTATTTCCAGAGGGTCCGGTCTGAGGTCTGTATTTTCAGGGGGTCCGGTCTGAGGTCTGTATTTTCAGGGGGTCCGTTCTGAGGTCTGTATTTTCAGGGGTCCGGCCTGAGGTCTGTATTTTCAGGGGTCCGGCCTGAGGTCTGTATTTTCAGGGGGTCCAGTCTGAGGTCTGTATTTTCAGGGGGTCCAGTCTGAGGTCTGTATTTTCATGGGGTCCGGCCTGAGGTCTGTATTTTCAGGGGTCCGGCCTGAGGTCTGTATTTTCAGGGGTCCGGCCTGAGGTCTGTATTTTCAGGGGTCCGGCCTGAGGTCTGTATTTTCAGGGGGTCCGGTCTGAGGTCTGTATTTTCAGGGGGTCCGGTCTGAGGTCTGTATTTTCAGGGGGTCCGGTCTGAGGTCTGTATTTTCAGGGGGTCCGGTCTGAGGTCTGTATTTCCAGGGGGTCCGGTCTGAGGTCTGTATTTCCAGGGGGTCCGGTCTGAGGTCTGTATTTCCAGGGGGTCCGGTCTGAGGTCTGTATTTTCAGGGGGTCCGGTCTGAGGTCTGTATTTTCAGGGGGTCCGGTCTGAGGTCTGTATTTTCAGGGGGTCCGGTCTGAGGTCTGGATTTTCAGGGGGTCCGGTCTAAAGGTCTGTATTTTCAGGGGGTCCAGTCTGAGGTCTGTATTTTCATGGGGTCCGGCCTGAGGTCTGTATTTTCAAGGGGTCCGGTCTGAGGTCTGTATTTCCAGGGGGTTCGGTCTGAGGTCTGTATTTTCAGGGGGTCCAGTCTGAGGTCTGTATTTTCAGGGGGTCCAGTTTGAGGTCTGTATTTTCAGGGGGTCCGGTCTAAAGGTCGGTATTTTCAGGGGGTCCAGCCTGAGGTCTGTATTTTCAGGGGGTCCGGCCTGAGGTCTGTATTTTCAGGGGGTCCGGCCTGAGGTCTGTATTTTCAGGGGGTCCGGTCTGAGGTCTGTATTTTCAGGGGGTCCGGTCTGAGGTCTGTATTTTCAGGGGGTCCGGTCTGAGGTCTGTATTTTCAGGGGGTCCGGTCTGAGGTCTGTTGTTAGATCTGAGTTCCTCTAATTTGACAGGTCTAGGGGGAATCTGCAGTCATCGGTGTTAATATGATTAGACTTTCTGAACAGAAACCTAATTCTGATGTTGTGTGGGAACTAACTCCATTGATTTTAATGACTCGTTTACTGGACGAACATTTGGTGGTCTCCAGGCCGACTACTCAATGCTTCTTACAATTACCAGCATCTCCATTCAACTGCACACCACTTACCTGAGACACAAAGTCACCTACACGGAACACAACACGTCAGACAATTTTCCGGCCGGTCGGTTGTTAAGTGCGCACACTTCCGGTTCTCTCAGTTCGGCTAAGAGGGGTAAGACGCTTTCTAGTTGCTATGGTGATAGGCGCTAGATAAGGGGCATTGGGAGAGCAGCTGTCAGTCTGCGCGGGGTATTGTGGGAACTTTTGGGCGGGAAACGGGTTGCGATGAAGAGAGGATTACACGTGACCTCTAGAGTTCTGAGGGGGGGAGGCAGCGGCGGTCATAGCGCTGACAGGAGGCCATTACTGTCACCTCCCCATATATATCACTGTATGTGGTAGAAGACATAATATAAAACCTGCAGAGAAAAGTACATATAATGTACTGTAGTAGATGTCACCTGCAGTCCTATGTAACACCACAGTGATAGCTCAGAGTACAGATGATGTAGTAGATGTCACCTGCAGTCCCCATGTAACATCAATGATAACACAGTGATAACTCTCTGAGTACAGATCATGTAGTAGATGTCACCTGCAGTCCTATGTAAGACCACAGATAACACAGTGATAACTCTGAGTACAGATGATGTAGTAGATGTCACCTGCAGTCCTATGTAACACCACAGATAACACGGTGATAACTCTGAGTACAGATCATGTAGTAGATGTCACCTGCAGTCCTATGTAAGACCACAGATAACACAGTGATAAGTCAGTGAGTACAGATCATGTAGTAGATGTTACCTGCAGTCCTATGTAACACCACAGATAACACGGTGATAACTCTGAGTACAGATCATGTAGTAGATGTCACCTGCAGTCCTATGTAACACCACAGATAACACGGTGATAAGTCTGTGAGTACAGATCATGTAGTAGATGTCACCTGCAGTCCTATGTAAGGTGTCAGTAATACTAGTTCTTCCTTGCAGGAATGGATGACGATGGCGCCCAGGACGTGGCGTCGGAGCTGGAGGGGAAAGATGTGGGCGGCTGGGGGCTTCTGCAGATAGCAGGGGGCACAGGGCTGGTGGCTTACTTGGTCTGGGCCCTGGTGCTGATGCCCGGCTTCCGAAAAGTGCCGCTAAAATTACAGGTAAACTTCTCACCGCCTATGAGCTCACCGCATGAGGTTCAGTGATGTCATCAGCTTCCCGCGATTTGATTGGCTGCGTGATGGTATCTCTTTCTCTGTACCCAGGTGCCCTACGTGCCATCCAGTGCCAAGCAAGTGGAGAACGTCATGACGCTGCTGAGGGGGCGCGCAGGAAAGATGGCGGACCTGGGCTCCGGGGACGGCAGAATCGTGAGACTTTCACTTCTTTATGTCACGGCGCATGTTTACGGCTGCGGCCATATTGATGACGCTGCTCACCCTGCAGGTGCTGGAGGCCGCCAGGAGGGGGTTCCATCCTACCGTGGGGTACGAGCTGAACCCGTGGCTGGTGCGCGTGGCCTATCTCTACGCCTGGAGGGCTGGATACCACCGGCGGGTCACATACTTACGAGAGGACCTGTGGAAGGTAACGCCCCTGCCGTCTGAGCCCCGCTTAACATGTACACAGCGTTGTGTCAAGATCACTGCTTGCTGCCAGTGAATGAAAACAACCTTGTTTACATCCAGTAGTGGAAAACCTATCCTGGTCTCTTAAAGGGACACTCCCAGTTCAGCCATTCGTATGGATGCAGCGACCAGGAAGGCCGATCGGACTCGCTTAGCTGTGCTCTTATGTCCAGCCGCCCTGGCCCCATCCTGACAGGGGCGCATGCACAGTGTGCGCGCTGTTAATTTCTATGGGACTTCCGGAGTTTCCGTAGAAGGGAATAGACCTGTGGCCGCACGTGCGCAGGGTGAGCTCTTCTCATTTCTAGGGATAGGTTCCGATCTCAGAGGTGGGACCGGCACCTATCTGACATTGGTGGCTTGTCCTAGCGATGTGGCATCAAAGTCCCAGATCAGACAACCCCTTTAATTCTCACAGCTGAGGGTTTGTTACAATTGTATCCAGTAAAGCCTACTCTCTGCCAGCTGATCGGTCTGGATGTATTTTACCTGCACTGATACATTGTAACAAACTGTCAGGACAGGAGAGAGAGATCTGTGCTGCCGGTGGGTTCACCTCACAGACTGGACACAACTGTGACAAACCCCCAGCTGTGAGAAGTATTAGGTCTGGAAGGTTTTTAGCCTCTGGTTAGCAACATGAAGGTTCAAATTCACTGACAGCAAGCAGAGATCTTCACAAAGTCCACGGGAACTTTTCACTTTATGATATGTAATAGCTTCACACGTACTGTATCTATAAAACCTCTTGGTTGCTGCTGCTGTAGGGAACCCCCGGGACATAGTTGCACTGGCGGGCAGCCTCCTCTTGATGGCGCACATCACCCCTTCTCCGGGGCGGTGCGATGGCTGACCCGCTGTCTTCTTAGGGGCTACGGCCGTCCGATAATCCAGAGCGTCTGATAATCCGCCATCTGCAGTGTCTATAATAACATGGCGTCTTCCTTGCGCAGGTGAAGCTGCACGACTGTGACAACGTCTCCGTATTTCTGGCCCCCAGCGTGGTAAGTGGTCGCTGCTTCCGGACGCTTCTCGCAATCGCCAGATGTGCTGCAGCCTGACACACAGGACTGTAGATGAGTCGTGGAGCGCGCTGCTGTTTTACGTCAGCCTGTAGTGTGGAGGCGGTATAAACAGCAGCCTGGAGTCTGCCATCCCAGTGATATATTATGCAGCTGCTATTTAAGCGATTGCCTGGTGTGTTTATACGGATTATAATTTACTTATTGCTCACAGCTCTCGCTGCTGGAGAACAAGATGCTGGCGGAGCTGCCCAGCGGTGCCCGGGTGGTGGCTGGACGGTTCCCACTACCCACGTGGGTACCCAGTGACATCATCGGAGAGGGTGTAGACCGAGCCTGGGCCTATGATATTAGGACTGTACGGCAAGCTGTGAAGACCAAAGAGCCGGGCACCGAGGTGTGACCACGGAAGGGACATTTGTAGTGTCCCACTATGTAAATGCGGGCACTACTCAAGCGTCAATTGGGTCACGTTGTTCTCCACCTCCTGTGGAACATGGTCATTGTGTTTTATATGGTATTTTTAATGTGTATTTTCCCGTTATCTCCTGTACCAGGCCTGTTAGGGGTGTAGTTCCTCCTCCTAAGCTGTAGAGGGAGCTAGGAAACCCCCCTAGTATATATAGTTAGGCCCAGACAGGAAAGAGTCAGTCCAGAAGGGAGTGAAGTTAGCACTTTAGCTAGAGAGGAGCTGAAGATCAGCTTCTAACATGCAGCTAGATAGCCCAGGTTCCTAGCTTGCATCCAGGGGAAGAAGTTGCCTCCTGAAGATATCTAGTACCTTTAAAGGGGTTGTCCAGGTTCAGAGCTGAACCCGGACATACCCTTATTTTCACCCCGGCAGCCCCCCTGAGCCTAGCATCGGAGCATCTCATGCTCCGATGCGCTCCCGTGCCCTGTGCTAGATCGCGCAGGGCACGGGCTCTTGTGTTTTCAATAACACACTGCCGGGCGGTAACTTCCGCCCAGTAGTGTGTTCGGTGACGTCACCGGCTCTGAGGGGCGGGCTTTAGCTCTGCCCTAGCCGTTTTACTGGCTAGGGCAGAGCCAAATCCCGCCCATCAGTGCCGGTGACGTCACCGGGGTTCCTGTCAGCCCCATAGAGAGCCCGGTACGTCACTCAGAAAAATGCCTTTGCCCTGTGCAATTTAGCGCAGGGCAAAGGAGAGCATCGGAGCATGAACTGCTCCGATGCTCATGTGAGGGGGGCTGCCTGGGTGAAAATGGAGGGTTGTCCAGGTTCAGCTCTGAACCTGGACAACCCCTTTAAGAGTACAGTGCAGAGCCACTGTTATCCAGCCAAGTAGAGAGCTGAAGGGCAGAAGGATATTTTACAGCAAGAGGATATATACCAGAGGAAGGTTTCCCTACCCAAGGATAAAGCCAGCAATAGGGCATACGGGCCTTGGAGAAAGCCAGACAGGACCTAAGGAAAATGCAGCCTGATCTGTAAATGTTATTCCCTCTGAGTATCTTGCAAGGACTTTGCCTGCCATTTATATGAAGCCTGCCTGTTACCAACCTTTTACATGTGGAACTAACTAAAGACTGGTGCACTGCAACTTTTGTTCCTCAATTATTCCTACAACAAATCGGTGTGCCACCGTTACCGGCACTGGCGTCACAAACTATAAGGGATCTTGCTACAGGCACACTAAACCTGCAACACCCAGGGCACCTCACCTACCACCTAGCCAGGTCCCTATACATAGAGTGCCCCAGAGGATCCATGTGCCAGTCTCTCCATCACTGCTGTACACCTGCCATGGGTATATAAAAACTGTGAGTACCAAGAACACCCTCGGTTTAGTAACTACCCCTGTGACCTCACCATTCGCTCACCCTGCAGGGCTGCGTACTGCATATTTTGGCGTCACGAACAGGATACGAATATCCCTACGCCATAGTGGAATCTGAACTGTGTGCCATTATTGCCTAAAAAAGTGATAAATGCCCTATCTGTTTATTTGAAAATTGTTGGGCCAAAGAACTGTGAGAAACCGCGGTGTGAAAACTGTATTTTGTGGACTGTTTGCTGCTTCTTAAGTCACCTCTTGCTGTCAGTGAATGGACAGCCTTATGCTTAAAGATGGCCGCCTAAGCTGACTGGAATTATTGCTGTGCCATCGCTGTGTTTTGTTGGCGGGAAGAATTTGGCGCCTTCTGCTGAGAGAGCAGGAAGGACTGTATTTTCGCGCCACAGCCTTTAATTTGCATATTCTGCCAAGATGGACTCCGCCTCCCCCATGTTGGAGTACCTAGGGGGCGGCCTCCCGGAGCAGTGGGAGGTCTTGTGTGAAGTACTGCGTGCCGCCCAATTGTGTGCAGTAGAAGGATCGGGAATGTTGCAGAGGGGAGAGTCTCCTGCCGGAATGGCCTTATCTGCGAACAAGACCCCAGAGCCTGAGATGATTGAAGAGAGAGAAGCACCGCCTGCCTATACTTCGGGACCGGAGAGGCCACCTTGCTTCCCATCGCGGTCGCAGTCCGAGCCATGCCTTGGCTCGTGTAGGGGATTTGCCAAGCCCTCTGCGCAATGGCCGAGATACGCGCCGCGGCAATACGAAAGACTACTGAAAAAAAAATCTACTTCGAGGAGCTCGCGAAGACAGTATACAAGCCCCACTCAAATACTCAGCCCCATCTGGAGAGAAGGATGGGAGTGGTGGTAACGTTTGATAAAGGCAGAGGTTTCGGGTTCATCAAGGACTTCTCCACAGGCCGAGACCTTTTTGTGAATCAGAGGTCTGTAAAACGCAGTTACTTACCCGAACATTTGCATAACCTCCGCAAAGGGGAAAAAGTGGAATTTACCCCGCCGAGGGCCTGAGGGGTCCTTATGCCACGGCAATAACCCGTCCCAAGCCGGGACCAGAGGATTGGGAAGAGCCTGAGGAGCCCGCCAGTCTAGAATGCGAGCCAGAGAGTCCAGCGGAACCTGCTTGCAATACTTACCAGGAGGGGTTCCTTCACCGGCCCTAATATCTTCTGGCAGAAAACAGTGCTAGAGAAACTGAGTTGCCCCGCAGGGAGAAGACACAAGTGGAGATGGAAAACATGCAGAAATTCCATGAGACTCTTGACGTCCTGCGGCGAGGAAAGAGTTGTGACTCCGTACCTGAACCTGCTGCGACAGTACCGGATCCCTGCAGCGGAGCATTACATGAGACTCTGGAGGATCAAATCCCCAGGCGAGAAGTCCATCTTGATGGCCTGCGCCAAATTGCCGCGTCCAGAGTGGCACCAATACCACCGGACAATGGTGAGTCGTCCAAGAACTCTGATGTCCCCGGGCCTGCAGTGAAACATCCCGCCGCCACCAGTTCGGCGACCACCATCACTGTGCCCGAAAAACTTTGTTATACCAGGAGTCGGGTCCGTCGCATAAAGCCGGCAACACCCAGACCCATGGAGCCTCCTGCATCGTTAACCCCCAGGCTTGCGGAGCCTATACCATTGACAGCCCCATTTGTTCTACAGTTGCCTGCTAATACCATTTTATGGGCCCAGCCAAGTGCGGATTCCCGTTCCAGGCCAAGACTCAGAACGGAACCAGGATGCACCACGTCTGACGATCAGTATGAACTGGACACGTACCTGTGAGTAGGCCTGCTAGGCTTTGATTACTGAGGGACCCTTACAGTAACTTAACTGTTTCAGGACTGGAGTCCTATGTTTTGGCACAATGAGCTGCTGCCAGTTTTCCCACGGCCCAGTGGTGGTTGTAAGGCCACTGAGAATTCCAATTGCTCTGCTGCCATACTGTTTACCAGAACATCCTGCCTGCTTTAAGTGCTAATCCAAGTTGTGCCTGCTGTTTTTGCACCTTTACCCTTTTAACCCCCTTATCAGGTTGAATAGGGATATTACAGCACCACTTTTATCTACCAGGACTCGCCAGGGGAAAGTATCCCTGAAATGTGGAGTTTTGTGCTGTGACTTTTATGTGCAATCTTAATTCAAGAACTGTGCCCAGAGATGACCCCAACACATGTGGGACTCTGAGATGCTGTTTTATAGGACTATTGTATTTTATTATTATGGCCTATCCTGGTTATTCCTGATACGCTGTACCAGGTCAGCGCCCCTGTTCCCTGTTCTATCCTGTGAAGAGAACGACGCCCCTTTTCAACGTACTTGTTCCTTTTCCAGCGGAGCTGCCTGATATTTTATTGCAAATGTAGTGATTATTGTATATGCCTGCTTTGCATTTTTTGTCTTTCAGGTCACAGTTTCCAGCTGGGCGGGCCCCCTGTGTTGCGCCGAGGACGGGCAACCTCAAAGCAGTGGGGTATGTAGTGTCCCACTATGTAAATGTGGGCACTACTCAAGGGTCAATTGGGACACGTTGTTCTCCACCTCCTGTGGAACATGGTCATTGTGTTTTATATGGTATTTTTAATGTGTATTTTCCTGTTATCTCCTGTACCAGGCCTGTTAGGGGTGTAGTTCCTCCTCCTAAGCTGTAGAGGGAGCTAGGGAACCCCCTAGTATATATAGTAAGGCCCAGACAGGAAAGAGTCAGTCCAGAAGGGAGTGAAGTTAGCACTTTAGCTAGAGAGGAGCTGAAGATCAGCTTCTAACATGCAGCTAGATAGCCCAGGTTCCTAGCTTGCATCCAGGGGAAGAAGTTGCCTCCTGAAGAAACCTAGTTCCTTTAAAAGTACAGTGCAGAGCCACTCTTATCCAGCCAAGTAGAGAGCTGAAGGGCAGAAGGATATTTTACAGCAAGAGGATATATACCAGAGGAAGGTTTAAGGATAAAGCCAGCAATAGGGCATACGGGCCTTGTCGAAAGCCAGACAGGAGCCTGCCTGTTACCAACCTTTTACGTGTGGAACTAACTAAAGAATGTAAATAGTTGAACTGTTCAGTAAAAAGAAGTTCTGGTTCACTGCAACTTGTGTTCCTCAATTATTCCTACAACAAATCGGTGTGCCCCCGTTACCGGCACTGGCGTCACAAACTATAAGGGATCTTGCCACAGGCACACTAAACCTGCAACACCCAGGGCACCTCACCTACCACCCGGCCTGGTCCCTATACATAGAGAGTGCCCCAGAGGATCCCTGTGCCAGCCTCTCCATCACTGCTGTATGCCTGCCCAGGGTATATAAAAACTGAGTACCAAGAACACCCTTGGTTTATTAACTACCCCTGTGACCTCACCATTCGCTCACCCTGCAGGGCTGCGTACTGCACATTCACATCCCGTCACTGTGTCCTCTGTTTACCGATCGCTGTCAGTGGAAACAGTCAGCAAGCTTGTCATCAGACCCGCCCTATAACATTGGGGCAGTGTACGATCAGCTCGTCACTACAGCAGGTTCTGGAGGGGATGCTGGGAGATTTCAGCTCTGACGTCTGCAGCATAGTGAATGCAGCTCTGGAGTATAACACAGGCTGTAATGTATTTTATGAACTGTACAATGATCATTTTATTGCTATTTATGTAGGTTTTAGTTTTTTCTCTGATTTTACAATGTACGATCATTTTTTAATTCTCTGAGAACGTATCACTTATATCATTTTAATGAATTTTCATTTTTTTTTTTATCACTTCCTTAAACTGGAAGGTTTGTGACTTCTCCAGTTGTCCAGGTTTAAAAATAAATAAATCATGGCTGCTTTCTTCCAGATACAGCGCCACGCCTGTCCACAGGTCAAGTGTGGTATTACAGCTCATCCCCATAAGCTTCAGTGAAGTCGAGCTGCTATTTCAGACACAACCCACTCACAGGGGTGGTGCTGTTCCTGGTAGAAAAGAGTTTTCAGTTTTATCTGTTTCTGGGAAAGCTGGGTGACCACTTATTTATCGCCCATGATAGTTGTCAGATAAGTTGTCAGCCCTCCCTTTGGAGCATTTTCAATTCTATTACTGGCAGCTAGTCTGGACTCCTCCCCCTTACTGAAGCCCCTCCCCCTCACTGACAGACCCCCCCTCCCCCTTGTTATGGTCCCTCCCCTTACTCCAGATGCATCTGGCTCCTGATAATATTCTTTCCTCTTGCAGTTTATAATCATTATGTCCAGGAATAGAAATAATCATGTACTGACTTCCTGTTGAGTTTTTACGTAGCAGTTGTCAACAGGCAGAGCAGCAGTGTAAAGCATGGGGGATACAGCAGCAGTCTGTGCCTCTGACGAGACAGGAGGTAGATTTCTGGCTAACTCAGACTCCCAATGAGCTGAAGTCGCTGGTCATGGCCGTGCAATAATGGAGCAAATTGGCAGTGTAAAGTATAAGGATAATACAGGCGAGAGGTGGATTTCAGGCTACCATAGACTCCAACAGACGAGGCAGCTGAGCTGTACACTCATGGAGTAGGATTAAGCAACCTCATCTTGCACTGATTGATAAGAATAAATAGATTTTCAAGAAGCAGAAATTTTTTGTAAAAAAAAATATTTCTGACTATAATATGGTCGTTAATAAAGTCAATGACAGAGAGGTCCTCCGACCCCAGATTACAGCCGGAGACCTTCCATAGGTGACACAGTCTGTGAAGAGTCCGGCACGCAGTACCACTGACGGCCTGTAGAGGGGGATCACATCTCATGGCTGCTCTTCCTCAGAGCCCTGATGTGCAGTGACTGAGGAGCGTCAGCGCTGAAGGCCCTCTGACCGTCGCTGCCCATCAGCTTCCGCAGCCGCATGATTTCCTGTTTATATCTGTGGAAAGATATCATGAGCTACAGTTCTGCCGTGCGTCATAATAAATCCCCCCCCCCCCCCTGCACATTATTGTGCGCACCTAGTACATCTGCAGCGTAGACACAGACTACATTACAGCCTGTTATACTACAGAGCTGCAGTCAGTGGAAACAGTCAGCAAGCCTGCGGACAGACACTCCCCAAAAGCCTCCTCTCAGTCAGAGGGGCCCAGTTCTTGTACGTTAGATTATTGCACAGAGTCCAGTGTTACGAGGACAGTTCTAGCAGAGAACGCTTGGAGATTTCAGCTCTAAAGCCTGCAGAATTGTGAATGCAGCTCTGGAGTATAATATAGGTGGACATAGGTGGTTTTCTAGAGATTTTTATAGAGATTTCCTCACCTTCCCAAGTGCTTATCCACATACTCCTGCAGCTCCGCTACCTGCTCCTCCGCTACCACCGCTCTCGCCAGCAGCTGACTCCTCTCCTTCTCCAAGTCCTCCTAGGGGGAGCAAAAAGGACTCAATGTTCTCTCCCACCACTAGGAGGCAGTAGTGGCCATTACTCTGATGTCATTAGAACAGTTTATGGCCGCTAGCGACAGGGAAAGGCGGGACCTGGGGTTCAGTATGGAGACGCCCTCACTTACCTGTGTGTTGTGGGTGAACTCTCTCAGTTGCTTCCTGATCTCTGCCCAGTTCTCCTCGCTCAGCTGGTTGCGTTGTCTGTAGAGTAAAGGAGACGCGTCACCGATTGTGGGCTCTGATCCGACTGAATCTCTTAAAGGGGTTGTCCATGGTTAGAAAAACATATCTGGCTTCTACCTAAAACAGCGCCACACTTGTCCACAGGGTGTGTGCGGTATTGCAGCTCCACCCCATATCAGCGCAACTGAAAGCAGCCATGTTTTTCTAACCTTGGACAGTCCCTTTAAACGGCCCACTAGCGTGGTGATCAGTATGTATTTATGCATCTGCCCAGAGCCTTGTCAGCCACTCAGCAATGCTGAGAGGGTCACATGTCCTGTTTCCCCACCCACGTCATGGAAGGGGGGGGGGGGCACATGAGACTTGCCAACAGTGATGAGCACCCTGCCTGCTTGAAGTGCAGTAGCTTAAAGGGATTGTCCACTACGTTATCAAATGGAAGTATAAGAGAGAACCCGGGCAATGAGCTGCAGTACAGTCATAAGTGGACAAGCCCCTTTAAATCTAGCCCCGCCCTCTAACTTACTTTTGATTGAATACGGCATTGTCATTTATTCTTCTCTGCAACATGAAACGGCAAACAATTAGTAATTGGAATAATTAACAGGTAACTCCGCCCACCATAAATATTTACTTAATCTACCAACCTTCTCCTTCAGATCCTGGATCTGTGACTCCAGCCGGGCCTTGTCCTCTCTCAGTCGGTTTAACTCCAGGGACGACTGAGACTGTAGATCGGGGTCAGTGATAGAGAAATGATGTTCGGGGGGGCCGGGGTCAACGTCGCTGTCCCCCAAAGCCAGGATCTGCTCCCTCTGCATTCTGGAAATGGATGGGAAATCATCACTGCACGGTATAAGGGAAGTGGCTAGGGGTGTGGGACTACAACTGAGAGAAAAACTTAAATCCAGCTCACCTCCCAGTAAGTATAATCCCGATTCTGAAACTCTAGGGGAGTGACCCCGTCGCAAGCTGCAGGTAATTTAGAAGAAGGTCTCAGATTCAAGTAGGATCCATATTAAAATCGCTTCTTTATTTGGACATCATACAGACATGACAGACATGACTGTGTGGCAGTCTGTCATGTCTGTATGATGTCCAAATAAAGAAGCGATTTTAATATGGACCCTACTTGAATCTGAGACCTTCTTCCAAATTACCTGGGACTACAACTCCCATTATGCTATGGATAGCCATTTAGAGCATACATAGAAGAGATTTCCTGGTAAAGATCCCAACAGGAACCGATTGAGACATGGGTTTGGGTGTCAGATTCAGTGACCATGCTGGGGCCCCCACTAGGATTTCTGCCCAGGGCCACATTTGTGTCTCCTCCTGCTCCTGGTCTGATATTACCGGTATGCAATCATCAGGTTCTCATGTTTCTTGAGGAGGTTCTGCATCCTCTTCTTGTACTGCCGCGCTGCCGTCGCCAGCTGCTCCTCCCTAGACCTGTGAGAAGCTTTGATGTCACCAAGCATGTTGTCCACATATTGCTTCATGCGAGCCGGCTCCAATTTACCTCCTGTTCCACTCTTCAGATTCCCATCCACGTAATCCTATAAGGGAGCAAAGAGTAAACCATTCTACTCATCATCCCACCATCATCATACATCTTATCATACACTTCATAATCACCATAATCCTATATCTCATCATCTTTCTACATCCCACTGTAATCCTACATCTCATCATCTTTCTACATCCCATTGTAATCCTACATCTCATCATCTTTCTACATCTCACCATAATCCTACATTTTACCATAATCCTACATCTCATCATCTTTCTACATCTCACCATAATCCTACATCTCATCATCTTTCTACATCTCACCATAATCCTACATCTAATCATCTTCCTACATCTCACCATAATCCTACATCTCACCATAATCCTACATCTCATCATCTTTCTACATCTCACCATAATCCTACATCTCACCATAATCCTACATCTCATCATCTTTCTACATCTCACCATAATCCTACATCTCATCATCTTTTTACATCTCACCATAATCCTACATTTTATCATCTTTCTACATCTCACCATAATCCTACATCTCATCATCTTTCTACATCTCACCATAATCCTACATCTCATCATCTTTCTACATCTCACCATAATCCTACATCTCATCATCTTTCTACATCTCACCATAATCCTACATCTAATCATCTTTCTACATCTCACCATAATCCTACATCTCATCATCTTTCTACATCTCACCATAATCCTACATCTCATCATCTTTCTACATCTCACCATAATCCTACATCTAATCATCTTTCTACATCTCACCATAATCATATATCTCATCATCTTTCTACATCTCACCATAATCCTACATCTCATCATCTTTCTACATCTCACCATAATCCTACATCTAATCATCTTCCTACATCTCACCATAATCCTACATCTAATCATCTTCCTACATCTCACCATAATCCTACATCTCACCATAATCCTACATCTCATCATCTTTCTACATCTCACCATAATCCTACATCTCATCATCTTTCTACATCTCACCATAATCCTACATCTAATCATCTTTCTACATCTCACCATAATCCTACATCTCATCATCTTTCTACATCTCACCATAATCCTACATCTCATCATCTTTCTACATCTCACCATAATCATATATCTCATCATCTTTCTACATCTCACCATAATCCTACATCTCACCATAATCCTACATCTCACCATAATCCT
This sequence comes from Bufo gargarizans, assembly GCF_014858855.1. NCBI lineage: Eukaryota > Metazoa > Chordata > Amphibia > Anura > Bufonidae > Bufo > Bufo gargarizans. The sequence goes on from NC_058087.1 coordinate 190,236,686, forward strand.
ACATCTCATCATCTTTTTACATCTCACCATAATCCTACATTTTATCATCTTTCTACATCTCACCATAATCATACATCTCATCATCTTTCTACATCTCACCATAATCATACATCTCATCATCTTTCTACATCTCACCATAATCATATATCTCATCATCTTTCTACATCTCACCATAATCCTACATCTCATCATCTTTCTACATCTCACCATAATCCTACATCTAATCATCTTTCTACATCTCACTATAATCCTACATCTCATCATCTTTCTACATCTCACCATAATCCTATATCTCATAATCTTCTTACATCCCATCATCATCCTACATCCCGCCATGTTCTTAACATCCTGCAATTATCCTATATTTTATAATCTTCATACATCCCATCATCATCCTGCATCCCACCATCATCTTACACCCCGCCATCATTCTACATCCTAAAATTATCCTACATCCCATCATCATCCTACAACCCATCATCCTAAATCCCATCATCATTCTGTCCTACATCATACTACTAGTGCTCATCTCACATCACCCTACATCCTGTCTTCTTCCATACATCATCCTACATCCAGTCTTCATTCTACATCTCACCATCATCCTACATCCCCTCCTTCATCCCTCATCTCACCATCATCTCACAACCCTACCACCATTCCACGTTTATGAGTAGCCGTAGCTTATAAAGGCTCTCACAGCTAGATCCTGAATATAGTGGTTAAGCCTTGATCGATACTCCTCATTGAGCTCCTTCAGCTGCATCTGGAGACGAGAGTTTTCAGCTTCAATTTCCTTCAGCTGACTCTGAGATGTCAAGAGAACCTAAGGCAGAGGGTAGATAAAAAATAATTATCTAAAAATTCAACTTCCCCAGGTGATAAGAGTAGACACAAAGGACACAACAGAGCCATCACTCACTGCAGACTGTTCGGCCATCTTGTGCTGAGTGTTGCGGATGCCTCTTTTCGCCTCTTGGAGCTCCTTACCCATGGCAATGCTGTGGTTAGATAAAAACACGTGAGACAGACATCTTACGGAGTTTTCTAGATCTTGAAGTAACCTTGAATACAACTTACACTCGCTCCTCTAACTTCTGCTGCTGGGTGTCGTGGATTTTCTTCATGCTTTGAATCTCTTCCTTGATTTCATCTTGGTTCCCAAGAAGCTGCAAAGACACAAAGGTCAAAGTGAGAAGATATAGAGACGGATAAACCGCTCCTGCTGACCGCCAGCCTGGAGCAAGCTCCACCATCTTCTCTAAAAACCAGAGTCCTATAGATGTTGATTAAACATGAAATCATGACTTACGTTTCTTTCTAGTTTTTTCCGTTCATGCTCTGAGGCCACCAGCTCTTCAGGCTGAAAAACCCAACGTGTTCATAATTACTTGTTTGAATTTCCGTGATTTTTAGTAACATTTACCTGTGATACCGTCTACAAACCCCGTATAGTTCAACCTATATATGGTGAGCGCAAGGTCAGTCATGGAGAGGACACCTACCTGAGGATAATTCTGGAAGACCCTGTGGCATAGATTCACAATTTGAAAAGCGTCCCGGGCGTCGGACCCCCTCCGATCTCATATTTATGACCTATCCTGAGGATAGGTCATCAATATGTTAATCCTGGAACACCCCTTTAAAGGTGTTGTCCCATCATGGTGACCCCAGTCTATGTGCTCCAGTAGGTCATATAAATGTGTCCACTACAGGAGCGATGTGGACATGGTGGCCATTCAGATGACTAATGCATGGGTGACCCATTGCAAACAATGGGCGGCAGACACCACGCAGCTGGCACAGGAAATTGCGGGTGTGGAGTATGCGCTGAAATTCCAGCGGCATAAACCGCCGTATGAACATATTACATTGCAGGCAATGGTGTGAATGTGACCCACCTACCTTGATCTTACGCGCTGACATGTGGTTGACCATGGCTCGCACTCTGTCCAGCTCTGACGTGGCCTCATTGACCAGAGCTTGAGACTGCGTGTAGGCATCATTTCGCTCTCGGTTGACCAAATTGAGAAGCTCCATGCTCAGCTCATCATTCTTGGCAACCTGTGCAGACGGAGACATTAGACAACAGTGAAAAAAATCCAAAAACAACAATCTATGAAGGTTGGTGAAATACTGTATAGAGCAATGAGATTGGCAAAAAATGTAGAAAATAGTTTTTCCATGAAGCCCTATAGATATATATCCATCCTGATGTTCCAGGTTCATGAATAAAATTCCTGAACTACAGTGTAAACTAACACACAAGCTGAACAGTAAAATAAAAGGCATGCAGGGACACAGACTGATTGCAGGCGTGGTCCTCACCTCACGTTCATGCTCTTTGCTCAGTGCCAGGTAATTACTCTTTAAAACGATGTACTCGTCAGCCAGCTCCTTACGGTTCACCTCCACAGATCGGAGGCGTTCCTTCAAGGCCTCGTACTCTCCAGATAACTTCTCCTTATGAAGTTCTACAGTCATAAGTCTGTTCTCCAGTGTCAAGATCTACGTGGAAGGCAGAATGTAGTTAGGGGGCCTGTTTCATCAAAGGTTCAGGAGGCTGCTCTGTCTCTCCTCCATGATTTACACTGCAGCTCAGATTGTTCACATTGGCTGCTATGTATCAACAAAAGCTCTGCAGGAAGTGAGTCCATGGAGATTTGATTTCAGTCCAACTTACTATGTTCTTAAGTTCAAAAATCTCGGCCTCGTAGTGCTCCCTGATCTTGTTGGTTTCAATCTGAAGTTCTATCAACTCCTTAGAAATCTGTGAAGAGAAAAATGTAACTTGGGGGGGGGACGTAAAATGCATGAAGATCCATGTCACCATCAAACAGCTCCTCATATCTCAGCTGTCTCAACCACTATGAAATGCTGCAGAACATACACAGCAAGGTTCTGTAGGAGTCTAAAACACGAAAGGTAGGGTTCTAGAACATTCAACTTCTCCAGCATGACCCACCTCGTACTAAAACACGAAAGGTAGGGTTCTAGAACATCCAACTTCTCCAGCATGACCCACCTCGTTCTAGAGTCCATAGAACATCTCGTACCTTCAGCTTCCCCTCCTCGCTGAGCACCAGTCGTGACGACAGATCCGTCTTGGACCCAGCTAGTTTCCCCATCTTGTCCTGCAGTTCGGTCAGCTTGGCGTACAGTCTCTCGTTGCGATCCTGCAGCTGAACCTGAGAGATCAAAGAAATCAGACCCTCTTCAACGGCACAAGATATAGAAGAGTGCTCCAACTATGGAGGTCCTCCGGTGACCATGAATGAGAACCTAGAAGGACAGCACCCCCCAACCTCCCAAACCATAACACAGACCCACTATTTGGAGGTGTAACGTATAGACTCTCATGCATTTCGGTCAAAATGCTGACCCCCTTCGTCAAGCTGGACCTGATGAAGGGCTTGTTATGTACTCCGAGAGGGCTCCAAAGAGAGACAAGACTTTATCAGGCATAACTAGTTGATTCCTTGCAACCTCATTCAGAGACCCACTTTTTCTTAAATCGTCGCGATCTACTCACATTCTCGTTGCTCAGCTGCCTGACCTGCTCCTTCAGAGAGAAGTCACTGTCTTCAGAGGCGTCCATGGTTGTCACACAGCACAGAAAGGCAGAACAATGCACCCCGGGCTGGATGTGTTTACAGCCGGGAGAGGAGTTACCATGGAGACCTGGCAAGCAATCAGCCGGTGACTCCCCAGTGACAGGGAGGGGAATGCAAGGCTTGCAGCACAGGATACAACGAAGGCGCGGTGACGTCACCAGGTCTATTTATAATGCAGTTGTGATGACACCAGCACAAAGCTTTATGTGTGTGTGGAGGAGAACACACGAGACGAGTCTTAAAGAGTTTCTGTCATCAGAATTAACCCTGTCTGCCATGTATCTCGCGCCTGCGCTGTCCCGTTAAGTGTTCGGCGCAGGCGCAGTGAGTGGTGGCAGACAGGGCCGGCAGGAGAAGACCAAGGCTGCTTGGCCCTGTCAATCAAGTGCAGCGGGGCACGTCCAGAGGTGGGAGAACGGTGCTTCAACGGGGGCATAGATAAAAGTAGGAATAGGCTAGTTAGGTTTAGCTGACATTAGCACATCGCTAATGTCAGCTAGTTTAATAGGGTTAATACTGATGACAGAAACCCTAAAATGTTTCTGCAATCCTGTACAACCCCTTGAATTTACAGCTGTAGCTTTATGGTTACTAAGCAACGCTTACTTCCTGTCACAGACAGCCAGAAACAGGAAGTGGCTTGCGTTCCACATGTGTGATGAAGTTCTAGCTGGTTACTAAGGAAACGCTGTCACATGCTTCTAGGAACAGCTCAGTGACTCCTGGGGAAGGCTGTGTTGCTTAGCAACAGGTAAATAATTTAAAGGGACAGTGCTAAAGAATAAAAGCAACATAATACAGATAGAAAACACTGGGGACCTGATGGACCCATTAGAATTTAATGGGATCTGTCAGGATTTAGAATCCTTTACTGGTCCAGCTCAGCCGATCCTTTGGATCCTGGCCCGATCCACTGACTATCTAATGTCTATGCGGATGGCTGGAGGGAAACAAGAACCCACTGGGTTGGATTCTTCCCTGTCTCATCTTTTTGTTTCCCTCCGCAGTTATGGGGACCCAGGTGCTTGACGCTGGGGGTATGGGTGATGCTGAAACAAATGGCACCCTTCACAGGCCACATACAGTATTCTGATTTATGGGCTGGGGGGGGGCACTTGTCGGATGTCTGCACTAACCAACAAGATGTGCTGTGGTATAAAGCATGGTGGACAAAGTTAGAGCCTCAGGAAGTGGGTGTCTGGCTACCTCAGGGCATCATCATCATAGCTGTGGTCTATACTCTAGTCACATCCAGAGCTGCATTCACAATTCTGATGGTCTATCTATGTCCTGCTTGTTGCAGCTCTGGATGTGACTGGAGACTCATGTATCTGGATTATGTAGACACGGACCCTGCAGTCTGCCATCCTTCTCCTGCAGTTGCATACAATCTATAGCTCGGGTACAAGCAGTCTGGACTCCAGGGTCACTGCCGCCATCTTTCTGTGTCTCTCTCCAGGATGAGACGTTCGCTGTGTTTAATAATGCAGCAAGGTTTGGTGTAGATTGTGACACGTTCCTCGAAGTCAATGCTCCCCGGTATAGTGACCAACGTGTCCTCGCTTGTAGACTTACAGTAGGTCTATAGGTCACCCTCCCGGGAACATTTTGTTCCATAAAATCGTGGAAGTGTCGTCAGCTCTTTATCTAACCCTAACCCTGATCTGTAAACACGTGACGCCTCCCGCACCCTCCACTAGGGATTTCTAGCATCTTATCTCTATGTCCTGTACATTAGGACACCCCCAATAACATGGCAACTCATCAGACCACACCCCCATAATACTGTACGGTACCCAATATCAATAATAACATACTCCACTCACATGCAAAGCTGCATTCAAAAGTAAAAGCTCAACGTTAGACTTCACATGCCGGACAGCAGGTGGAGCTATTCAGGAGTCTGTTGATGACCAGTACAGTTATCTATGCAGCTTTGGATATGATTGCAATTTTACAGCCTTCTTGCACTCCCTCGATCACTCCTGCTGCAGGTAGGTAGGACCCCCTCGATAGCTCCTGCTTCGGGTGGGTGAGACCCCCTAGATCGCTCCTGCTCCTGGTTGGTGGGCCCCCTCAATCGCTTCTGCTCCGGGTGGGTAGGACCACCTTGATCACTCCTGCTGCGGGTGGGTCCGACCCACTCGATCGCTCCTGCTTCGGGTAAGTGTGACCCCCTAGATCGCTTCTGCTCCAGGTGTGTAAGACCCCCTTGATTGCTCCTGCTCCTGGTAAGCGGGATCCCCTTGAACGCTCCTGGTGGGTGGGACCCCCTCGATCACTCCTGCTCCTGGTGGGTGAGACCCCCTTGATCACCCCTGCTCCTGGTCAGTGGAACCCCTCAATCGCTTCTGCTGCGGGTGGGTAGGACCCCCTCAATCGCTCCTGCTTCAGGTGGGTGAGACCCCCTCGATCGCTCCTGCTGAATGGGACCCCCTTGATTGCTCCTGCTCTGGGTCGGTGAATCCCCCTCGATCACTCCTTATCCTTTCCCCTTTTTGTACAGGTCACATTAACCCTTTGTTATGGTGCTCCGGCTGCAGGTGTGCCCTTATCATGAACGCAGCTCTCCATATTCATAATGGATGGTGACCAGTGTTTATTGTGACGAGCAGCCAACTGCCCCAGGGTCAATGACCGAGGAGTCGTCAGGAGGATCACAGAGCTGACCGAGACTCAGCCCAAATCACAGATACATCAAACAGACTTTGGCTGATTAAAAGTCTGAACAAGAACACCAACTTCTTCAAATTTGTTTCGTATCTGCTTTGACAAATTTTTCAAAAAGTTCAATTAATATTCAAATCAATTCTATGCGAATCGAAGTTGCTTCAATTGCCCTAAACATTGGTATATAACACCCTCTAGTGTCCTACAACTATATTTATTATATATTTTTGGTTAATTTTTTAAAATAAATGTTTGCTTTTTCTCAGCCCCTCCCTTAGCTCTTAAACACAATTGCATCAATAGTAAATCATGTCTGAGTGACACTGACTTACATGGATGACGGTGAAAATGAACAGTGTGTTTAAAAACACACTGCACCGGTACACGTTTTATGCTTTTTCATACTCCAAAGCTTCCAAAAATTGTTCCTTATGGGCACATAAGGTGTTTAAACATACCCAGTGTTATGGTGAAAAAAACTGTGGCTTGTTGGGACCAAGCGCCCAAAAATTATGCCTCAACGAAGACAGATCCCTGCCTCTGTTTATACACACACATGTGTCTTGTTCTGCAAAAGTATCCAGAAATGATGCCTTAAAGGGAACCTGTCATCAACGTTATGCTGACCTCACTGAGGGCAACATAAATTAGTGACAGAAATGCTGATGTCAGCGGTGTTTCACTCATGAGCTGAAAGTCAGTGGTTGCCGAGAACCAGCATCATAATGATTGCGGCGCAGGCCTTGAAAAAGAGTCAAATCTACCTGAGAAAAGTCCTGGTTATTCATAATCTCCTGCTCTCCCCGACCATCTGTTGATGATTGGCAGTTCTCTCCTAGAGAGAAAGGGAGAAAACTAAGTAGACGCCTGTCAGTCATCAGCAGGTGGGCAGGAAGAGCAGAATTTATGAATAACCAGGACTCTTCTCAGGTGGCCAGGACTCTTTTCCAGGCCCAGTCTGCAATGATTGTGATGTTGGTTCTCGGCAACCACTTACTGTTAACTTATAAATGACAGACGCTGAAATCAACTCACCTGTCTCTACTTTATGCTGCCATTAGTATGGACAGCATAAAGGTGATGACGGGTTCCCTTTAATGCCTATATTTATACACGCACAAAAGAAAGAGTGTCTTGTTCTGAACAAGCTTGGAAAAAATCTCCTTTTTAATTTGGAGCAGCAGCAGTACAGTGTGGATGTGGAAAGGGTAGGGTAATAGTGGCATGTGGCCACAGAAGTAGCAGCAGGAGGAGCAGGACAGCATGGAACATATGTCAGTAGAGGCATATCATGGAACATAAGGCAGTAAACGTGTGTATAGTTGTTTAGGGGTAGTAGTAGTAGTGGTGACTGTGTAACAGTAATGGTACTGGCTACCCAGTAAATCATCAGCTTGCTATATAGTAAGGATACAGCTGTCATAAAAGGGGTTCTCCGAAAATTAAAATACTTAAATATTACTTTAATATAAATATATTCCCAAATACCTTTCATTAGCTATAATGGTACATTTTGTCTAGGGAGCAATCATTGGGAGAAATAAAATGGCCGCCGTCCTATTAGAACACACAAAACCTGTCCTAATCACACAGGAGGACAAGTTACTTTACAACATTGAGCTAAAGAGCTGCCTCATCCTCCTCTCTGCTCTGCTTGTCAGGGATTATGATCCTGAATACAGATGATAAGATCTTCAGCTGAATCTCTGTAGGAATGGAGATCATGAGGAGACATGAAGTACAGAGAGGACTGACAGGACAGACTGTGGTAATGGAGACTGCATACAAGTGCTGCTGCTCATTATCTACACCCCCACTATCCTCTCTGTACTTCATGTCTCCTAATGAACTCCATTCCTACAGAGATTTATCTGAAGATCATATTAAACTGTATTCAGGATTCTAATCCCTGACAAGTAAGAGAGGAAGATGGCGCAGCTCTTATACTCCTGCATAATTAGGACAGGTTTTGTGTGGACTAGTAGCATGGAGCCCATTTTATTTTTCCTAATTATCGCTCCCGGACAAAACGAGCCATTATAACTAATGAATGGTATTTGGTAATATATTTATAATGAAGTAATATTTAAGTATTTGTATTTTCTTAATTCCCAGAGAACCCCTTTAAGTAAGCAAGCAAGCATACACCTCGCCATTCTAGCCAGCATGACGGAAGACCTCCGGGAAGGTTTTCGGCTCTCTAGGATATTCCCCAAAAATGTATTAGCCAATAGAAGCCTGCATACACCCGGTCACATGTCCCTTATCAGCCAATAGAAGCTTGCAGGCCTTTAGTCTCCACACACAGTTTTACACCAGGTTTCCATAACAACCCAGCCATTTTTCTTAACTGCTGTAGGTCAGCTTTAAAGGGGATGTGGATGATACTGATTAGGGAGCGGAGTGCTGTGGACTTCATAGTTAAGGGGACAGGTGGGGTGGCCATTCTGGCCACCCTCAAAAGACAGACTTAAAAACCCTGCCCCCAGGTACCACTAAGCCACGCCCTGACCCAGTTAGGCCACACCCACTCCGCAGTGAAAAAATGAAGACATATTAGGTATCACTGCATCTGTAACAACCTGATCTATAAAAATATCACATGACCTACCCTCTAAGGTGAATTCTGTAAAAAAAGAAAAAATGCCAAAAACTGCCCCATAAAGTGTAATATTGAATGATCAAAAAAACATTTGCACCCCAAAATGGTACCAATAAAACACAACTCTTCTCGCAAAAAACAAGCCCCTGCAGAAAACTAAAAAAAATTATGGCTTTCAGAAAATGGAGACACAAAAATTTTTTTAGTATGTAAAACTGAAACAAAAAATTAATAAAAGTAGACATATTTATTATTATCGAGTCCGTAAAAACCTGCTCTATAAAAATAGCACATGATCTAACCTTTCAGGTGAACGCTGTATAAAAAAAATAAAAAAAACTGTGCCAGAACAGACATTTTTTTGTCACCTTGTTACCCCAAAATAGTATCAGTAAAACTGTCACCTTATAATGTAGTTTCCAAAATAGGGTCACTTTTTGGGAGTTTCTACTGTAGGGGTGCATCAGAGGGGTCTTCAAATGTGACATGGTGCCTAAAAACCAGTCCAGTAAAATCTGCCCTCCAAAAACCATGCGGCGCTCCTTTCCCATTGAGCCCTGCCGTGCGCCCTTACAGCAGTTCACCACCACATGGACGGTGCTTCTGTAAACTGCAGAATCAGAGTAATAGATATTGAGTTTTGTTTGGCTGTTAACCCTTGATGTATTACAGGAAAAAACGGATTAAAATGGAAGATCTGCCAATAAAAGTGAAATTTTAAAATGTCATCAACATTTTCCTTTAGTTCTTTTGGACCACCTAAAGGGTTAACAAAGTTGTAAAATCAGTTTTGAATAACTTGAGGGTTTTAGTTTCTAAAATGGGGTCATTTATGTCTGGGTTCTATTATGTAAGCCCCACAAAGTGACTTCAAAAATGAACTGAAAGTGGGTTTTAGAAATGTTCTTAAAAATTTTAAGAATTGCTTCTAAATGTAAAAAAAAAAAAAAAAACAATTTTCAAAATTATGCAAATATAAAGTAGACATATGGGGAATGTTAAAGGGGTTGTCCGGGTTCAGAGCTGAACCCGGACATACCCTTATTTTCACCCCGGCAGCCCTCCTGAGCCTAGCATCGGAGCATCTCATGCTCCGATGCGCTCCAGTGCCCTGCGTTAGATCGCGCAGGGCACAGGCTCTTGTGTTTTCAATAACACACTGCCGGGCGGTAACTTCCGCCCAGCAGTGTGTTCGGTGACGTCACCGGCTCTGAGGGGCGGGCTTTAGCTCTGCCCTAGCCATTTTACTGGCTAGGGCAGAGCCAAATCCCGCCCATCAGTGCCGGTGACGTCACCGGGCTGCCTGTCAGCCCCATAGAGAGCCCGGTACGTCACCGGAACTCAGAAAAATGCCTTTGCCCTGCGCGATTTAGCGCAGGGCAAAGGAGAGCATCGGAGCATGAACTGCTCCGATGCTCATGTCAGGGGGGCTGCCGGGGTGAAAATGGAGGGATGTCCAGGTTCAGCTCTGAACCTGGACAACCCCTTTAAGTAATAAATATTTTTAAAAGGAGATAAACTCAAATTTTGAAAATTGTTCCCAATTTTGGGTAATTTTAGATTTTTTATACACAAAGGTGAAATATATCTACTCAAATTTACCAATGTCATGAAGTACTTGTGTGTCACAAGAAAATACGTTCCAAAATTATTACCACATAAAGTGACACATGTCAGATTTCCAAAAAATGGCCTGTGTATCTAATCCTGTGTGATACTGTCTGCTGAGCTGTGTATCTAATCCTATCCTGTGTGATACTGTCTGCTGAGCTGTGTATCTAATCATGTCCTGTGTGATACTGTCTGCTGAGCTGTGTATCTAATCCTATCCTGTGTGATACTGACTGCTGAGCTGTGTATCTAATCATGTCCTGTGTGATACTGTCTGCTGAGCTGTGTATCTAATCATGTCCTGTGTGATACTGTCTGCTGAGCTGTGTATCTAATCCTCTCCTGTGTGATACTGTCTGCTGAGCTGTGTATCTAATCCTATCCTGTGTAGTACTGTCTGCTGAGCTGTGTCTCTAATCCTATCCTGTGTGATACTGTCTGCTGAGCTGTGTATCTAATCCTATCCTGTGTGATACTGTCTGCTGAGCCGTGTATCTAATCCTTATCCTGTGTGATACTGTCTGCTGAGCCGTGTATCTAATCCTATCCTGTGTGATACTGTCTGCTGAGCCGTGTATCTATCCTATCCTGTGTGATACTGTCTGCTGAGCCGTGTATCTAATCCTATCCTGTGTGATACTGTCTGCTGAGCCGTGTATCTAATCCTATCCTGTGTGATACTGTCTGCTGAGCCGTGTATCTAATCCTATCCTGTGTGATACTGTCTGCTGAGCCGTGTATCTAATCCTATCCTGTGTGATACTGTCTGCTGAGCCGTGTATCTAATCCTATCCTGTGTGATACTGTCTGCTGAGCCGTGTATCTAATCCTATCCTGTGTGATACTGTCTGCTGAGCCGTGTATCTAATCCTATCCTGTGTGATACTGTCTGCTGAGCCGTGTATCTAATCCTATCCTGTGTGATACTGTCTGCTGAGCCGTGTATCTAATCCTATCCTGTGTGATACTGTCTGCTGAGCCGTGTATCTAATCCTATCCTGTGTGATACTGTCTGCTGAGCCGTGTATCTAATCATGTCCTGTGTGATACTGTCTGCTGAGCTGTGTATCTAACCCTGTCCTGTGTGATACTGTCTGCTGAGCTGTGTATCTAATCCTATCCTGTGTGATACTGTCTGCTGAGCTGTGTATCTAATCCTATCCTGTGTGATACCGTCTGCTGAGCTGTGTATCTAATCCTATCCTGTGTGATACCTGTCTGCTGAGCTGTGTATCTAATCCTATCCTGTGTGATACTGTCTGCTGAGCTGTGTATCTAATCCTATCCTGTGTGATACTGTCTGCTGAGCCTGTGTATCTAATCCTATCCTGTGTGATACTGTCTGCTGAGCTGTGTATCTAATCCTATCCTGTGTGATACTGTCTGCTGAGCTGTGTATCTAATCCTGTCCTGTGTGATACTGTCTGCTGAGCTGTGTATCTAATCCTCTCCTGTGGTGATACTGTCTGCTGAGCTGTGTATCTAATCCTCTCCTGTGTGATACTGTCTGCTGAGCTGTGTATCTAATCCTATCCTGTGTGATACTGTCTGCTGAGCTGTGTATCTAATCCTATCCTGTGTGATACTGTCTGCTGAGCCTGTGTATCTAATCCTATCCCTGTGGTGATACTGTCTGCTGAGCTGTGTATCTAATCCTATCCTGTGTGATACTGTCTGCTGAGCTGTGTATCTAATCCTATCCTGTGTGATACTGTCTGCTGAGCCGTGTATCTAATCCTATCCTGTGTGATACTGTCTGCTGAGCCGTGTATCTAATCCTATCCTGTGTGATACTGTCTGCTGAGCCGTGTATCTAATCCTCTCCGGTGTGATACTGTCTCTGGGCCGTGTATCTAATCCTCTCCGGTGTGATACTGTCTGCTGAGGCCGTGTATCTAATCCTATCCTGTGTGATACTGTCTGCTGAGCCGTGTATCTAATCCTATCCTGTGTGATACTGTCTGCTGAGCCGTGTATCTAATCCTATCCTGTGTGATACTGTCTGCTGAGCCGTGTATCTAATCCTATCCTGTGTGATACTGTCTGCTGAGCCTGTGTATCTAATCATATCCTGTGTGATACTGTCTGCTGAGCCGTGTGTATCTAATCCTATCCTGTGTGAATACTGTCTGCTGAGCCGTGTATCTAATCCTAGTCCTGTGTGATACTGTCTGCTGAGCCGTGTATCTAATCCTATCCTGTGTGATACTGTCTGCTGAGCCGTGTATCTAATCCTATCCTGTGTGATACTGTCTGCTGAGCCGTGTATCTAATCCTATCCTGTGTGATACTGTCTGCTGAGCCGTGGTATCTAATCCTATCCTGTGTGATACTGTCTGCTGAGCTGTGTATCTAATCCTAGTCCTGTGTGATACTGTCTGCTGAGCCGTGTATCTAATCCATCCTGTGTGATACTGTCTGCTGAGCCTGTGTATCTAATCCTATCCTGTGTGATACTGTCTGCTGAGCCGTGTATCTAATCCTATCCTGTGTGATACTGTCTGCTGAGCTGTGTATCTAATCCTATCCTGTGTGATACTGTCTGCTGAGCTGTGTATCTAATCCTATCCTGTGTGATACTGTCTGCTGAGCTGTGTATCTAATCCTATCCTGTGTGATACTGTCTGCTGAGCTGTGTATCTAATCTATCCTGTGTGATACTGTCTGCTGAGCTGTGTATCTAATCCTATCCTGTGTGATACTGTCTGCTGAGCTGTGTATCTAATCCTATCCTGTGTGATACTGTCTGCTGAGCTGTGTATCTAATCCTATCCTGTGTGATACTGTCTGCTGAGCTGTGTATCTAATCCTATCCTGTGTGATACTGTCTGCTGAGCTGTGTATCTAATCCTGTCCTGTGTGATACTGTCTGCTGAGCTGTGTATCTAATCTATCCTGTGTGATACTGTCTGCTGAGCTGTGTATCTAATCCTATCCTGTGTGATACTGTCTGCTGAGCTGTGTATCTAATCCTATCCTGTGTGATACTGTCTGCTGAGCTGTGTATCTAATCCTATCCTGTGTGATACTGTCTGCTGAGCTGTGTATCTAATCCTATCCTGTGTGATACTGTCTGCTGAGCCGTGTATCTAATCCTATCCTGTGTGATACTGTCTGCTGAGCTGTGTATCTAATCCTATCCTGTGTGATACTGTCTGCTGAGCTGTGTATCTAATCCTATCCTGTGTGATACTGTCTGCTGAGCTGTGTATCTAATCCTGTCCTGTGTGATACTGTCTGCTGAGCTGTGTATCTAATCCTATCCTGTGTGATACTGTCTGCTGAGCTGTGTATCTAATCCTATCCTGTGTGATACTGTCTGCTGAGCTGTGTATCTAATCCTATCCTGTGTGATACTGTCTGCTGAGCTGTGTATCTAATCCTATCCGTGTGATACTGTCTGCTGAGCTGTGTATCTAATCCTATCCTGTGTGATACTGTCTGCTGAGCTGTGTATCTAATCCTATCCTGTGTGATACTGTCTGCTGAGCGTGTATCTAATCCTGTCCTGTGTGATACTGTCTGCTGAGCCGTGTATCTAATCCTATCCTGTGTGATACTGTCTGCTGAGCTGTGTATCTAATCCTATCCTGTGTGATACTGTCTGCTGAGCCGTGTATCTAATCCTATCCTGTGTGATACTGTCTGCTGAGCTGTGTATCTAATCCTATCCTGTGTGATACTGTCTGCTGAGCCGTGTATCTAATCCTATCCTGTGTGATACTGTCTGCTGAGCCGTGTATCTAATCCTATCCTGTGTGATACTGTCTGCTGAGCCGTGTATCTAATCCTATCCTGTGTGATACTGTCTGCTGAGCCGTGTATCTAATCCTATCCTGTGTGATACTGTCTGCTGAGCCGTGTATCTAATCCTATCCTGTGTGATACTGTCTGCTGAGCCGTGTGTATCTAATCCTATCCTGTGTGATACTGTCTGCTGAGCCGTGTATCTAATCCTATCCTGTGTGATACTGTCTGCTGAGCCGTGTATCTAATCCTATCCTGTGTGATACTGTCTGCTGAGCCGTGTATCTAATCCTATCCTGTGTGATACTGTCTGCTGAGCGTGTATCTAATCCTATCCTGTGTGATACTGTCTGCTGAGCTGTGTATCTAATCCTATCCTGTGTGATACTGTCTGCTGAGCTGTGTATCTAATCCTATCCTGTGTGATACTGTCTGCTGAGCTGTGTATCTAATCCTATCCTGTGTGATACTGTCTGCTGAGCTGTGTATCTAATCCTATCCTGTGTGATACTGTCTGCTGAGCTGTGTATCTAATCCTATCCTGTGTGATACTGTCTGCTGAGCTGTGTATCTAATCCTATCCTGTGTGATACTGTCTGCTGAGCTGTGTATCTAATCCTATCCTGTGTGATACTGTCTGCTGAGCTGTGTATCTAATCCTATCCTGTGTGATACTGTCTGCTGAGCTGTGTATCTAATCCTATCCTGTGTGATACTGTCTGCTGAGCTGTGTATCTAATCCTATCCTGTGTGATACTGTCTGCTGAGCCGTGTATCTAATCCTATCCTGTGTGATACTGTCTGCTGACCGTGTATCTATCCTATCCTGTGTGATACTGTCTGCTGAGCCGTGTATCTAATCCTATCCTGTGTGATACTGTCTGCTGAGCCGTGTATCTAATCCTATCCTGTGTGATACTGTCTGCTGAGCGTGTATCTAATCCTATCCTGTGTGATACTGTCTGCTGAGCTGTGTATCTAATCCTATCCTGTGTGATACTGTCTGCTGAGCTGTGTATCTAATCCTATCCTGTGTGATACTGTCTGCTGAGCTGTGTATCTAATCCTATCCTGTGTGATACTGTCTGCTGAGCTGTGTATCTAATCCTATCCTGTGTGATACTGTCTGCTGAGCTGTGTATCTAATCCTATCCTGTGTGATACTGTCTGCTGAGCTGTGTATCTAATCCTATCCTGTGTGATACTGTCTGCTGAGCTGTGTATCTAATCCTATCCTGTGTGATACTGTCTGCTGAGCTGTGTATCTAATCCTATCCTGTGTGATACTGTCTGCTGAGCCTGTGTATCTAATCCTATCCTGTGTGATACTGTCTGCTGAGCCGTGTATCTAATCCTATCCTGTGTGATACTGTCTGCTGAGCCGTGTATCTAATCCTATCCTGTGTGATACTGTCTGCTGAGCCGTGTATCTAATCCTATCCTGTGTGATACTGTCTGCTGAGCCGTGTATCTAATCCTATCCTGTGTGATACTGTCTGCTGAGCTGTGTATCTAATCCTATCCTGTGTGATACTGTCTGCTGAGCCTGTGTATCTAATCCTATCCTGTGTGATACTGTCTGCTGAGCTGTGTATCTAATCCTATCCTGTGTGATACTGTCTGCTGAGCTGTGTATCTAATCCTATCCTGTGTGATACTGTCTGCTGAGCTGTGTATCTAATCCTATCCTGTGTGATACTGTCTGCTGAGCCTGTGTATCTAATCCTATCCTGTGTGATACTGTCTGCTGAGCTGTGTATCTAATCCTATCCTGTGTGATACTGTCTGCTGAGCTGTGTATCTAATCATGTCCTGTGTGATACTGTCTGCTGAGCTGTGTATCTAATCCTGTCCTGTGTGATACTGTCTGCTGAGCCGTGTATCTAATCCTATCCTGTGTGATACTGTCTGCTGAGCCTGTGTATCTAATCCTATCCTGTGTGATACTGTCTGCTGAGCCGTGTATCTAATCCTATCCTGTGTGATACTGTCTGCTGAGCCGTGTATCTAATCCTATCCTGTGTGATACTGTCTGCTGAGCCGTGTATCTAATCCTATCCTGTGTGATACTGTCTGCTGAGCCGTGTATCTAATCCTATCCTGTGTGATACTGTCTGCTGAGCCTGTGTATCTAATCCTATCCTGTGTGATACTGTCTGCTGAGCCGTGTATCTAATCCTATCCTGTGTGATACTGTCTGCTGAGCTGTGTATCTAATCTATCCTGTGTGATACTGTCTGCTGAGCCGTGTATCTAATCCTATCCTGTGTGATACTGTCTGCTGAGCTGTGTATCTAATCCTATCCTGTGTGATACTGTCTGCTGAGCTGTGTATCTAATCCTATCCTGTGTGATACTGTCTGCTGAGCTGTGTATCTAATCCTATCCTGTGTGATACTGTCTGCTGAGCTGTGTATCTAATCCTATCCTGTGTGATACTGTCTGCTGAGCTGTGTATCTAATCCTATCCTGTGTGATACTGTCTGCTGAGCTGTGTATCTAATCCTATCCTGTGTGATACTGTCTGCTGAGCTGTGTATCTAATCCTATCCTGTGTGATACTGTCTGCTGAGCCTGTGTATCTAATCCTATCCTGTGTGATACTGTCTGCTGAGCTGTGTATCTAATCCTATCCTGTGTGATACTGTCTGCTGAGCTGTGTATCTAATCCTATCCTGTGTGATACTGTCTGCTGAGCTGTGTATCTAATCCTATCCTGTGTGATACTGTCTGCTGAGCCGTGTATCTAATCCTATCCTGTGTGATACTGTCTGCTGAGCTGTGTATCTAATCCTATCCTGTGTGATACTGTCTGCTGAGCTGTGTATCTAATCCTATCCTGTGTGATACTGTCTGCTGAGCCGTGTATCTAATCCTATCCTGTGTGATACTGTCTGCTGAGCCGTGTATCTAATCCTATCCTGTGTGATACTGTCTGCTGAGCCGTGTATCTAATCCTATCCTGTGTGATACTGTCTGCTGAGCTGTGTATCTAATCCTATCCTGTGTGATACTGTCTGCTGAGCCGTGTATCTAATCCTATCCTGTGTGATACTGTCTGCTGAGCCTGTGTATCTAATCCTATCCTGTGTGATACTGTCTGCTGAGCCGTGTATCTAATCCTATCCTGTGTGATACTGTCTGCTGAGCCGTGTATCTAATCCTATCCTGTGTGATACTGTCTGCTGAGCCGTGTATCTAATCCTATCCTGTGTGATACTGTCTGCTGAGCCGTGTATCTAATCCTATCCTGTGTGATACTGTCTGCTGAGCCGTGTATCTAATCCTATCCTGTGTGATACTGTCTGCTGAGCCGTGTATCTAATCCTATCCTGTGTGATACTGTCTGCTGAGCCGTGTATCTAATCCTATCCTGTGTGATACTGTCTGCTGAGCCGTGTATCTAATCCTATCCTGTGTGATACTGTCTGCTGAGCCGTGTATCTAATCCTATCCTGTGTGATACTGTCTGCTGAGCCGTGTATCTAATCCTATCCTGTGTGATACTGTCTGCTGAGCCGTGTATCTAATCCTATCCTGTGTGATACTGTCTGCTGAGCCGTGTATCTAATCCTATCCTGTGTGATACTGTCTGCTGAGCCGTGTATCTAATCCTATCCTGTGTGATACTGTCTGCTGAGCCGTGTATCTAATCCTATCCTGTGTGATACTGTCTGCTGAGCTGTGTATCTAATCCTATCCTGTGTGATACTGTCTGCTGAGCGTGTATCTAATCCTATCCTGTGTGATACTGTCTGCTGAGCTGTGTATCTAATCCTATCCTGTGTGATACTGTCTGCTGAGCTGTGTATCTAATCCTATCCTGTGTGATACTGTCTGCTGAGCTGTGTATCTAATCCTATCCTGTGTGATACTGTCTGCTGAGCCGTGTATCTAATCCTATCCTGTGTGATACTGTCTGCTGAGCCGTGTATCTAATCCTATCCTGTGTGATACTGTCTGCTGAGCTGTGTATCTAATCCTATCCTGTGTGATACTGTCTGCTGAGCTGTGTATCTAATCCTATCCTGTGTGATACTGTCTGCTGAGCTGTGTATCTAATCCTATCCTGTGTGATACTGTCTGCTGAGCTGTGTATCTAATCCTATCCTGTGTGATACTGTCTGCTGAGCTGTGTATCTAATCCTATCCTGTGTGATACTGTCTGCTGAGCTGTGTATCTAATCCTAGTCCTGTGTGATACTGTCTGCTGAGCTGTGTATCTAATCCTAGCCTGTGATACTGTCTGCTGAGCTGTGTATCTAATCCTATCCTGTGTGATACTGTCTGCTGAGCTGTGTATCTAATCCTATCCTGTGTGATACTGTCTGCTGAGCTGTGTATCTAATCCTATCCTGTGTGATACTGTCTGCTGAGCTGTGTATCTAATCCTATCCTGTGTGATACTGTCTGCTGAGCTGTGTATCTAATCCTATCCTGTGTGATACTGTCTGCTGAGCTGTGTATCTAATCCTATCCTGTGTGATACTGTCTGCTGAGCCTGTGTATCTAATCCTATCCTGTGTGATACTGTCTGCTGAGCCGTGTATCTAATCCTATCCTGTGTGATACTGTCTGCTGAGCCGTGTATCTAATCCTATCCTGTGTGATACTGTCTGCTGAGCCGTGTATCTAATCCTATCATGTGTGATACTGTCTGCTGAGCCGTGTATCTAATCCTATCCTGTGTGATACTGTCTGCTGAGCTGTGTATCTAATCCTATCCTGTGTGATACTGTCTGCTGAGCTGTGTATCTAATCCTATCCTGTGTGATACTGTCTGCTGAGCTGTGTATCTAATCCTATCCTGTGTGATACTGTCTGCTGAGCCGTGTATCTAATCCTATCCTGTGTGATACTGTCTGCTGAGCCGTGTATCTAATCCTATCCTGTGTGATACTGTCTGCTGAGCCGTGTATCTAATCCTATCCTGTGTGATACTGTCTGCTGAGCCGTGTATCTAATCCTATCCTGTGTGATACTGTCTGCTGAGCCGTGTATCTAATCCTATCCTGTGTGATACTGTCTGCTGAGCGTGTATCTAATCCTATCCTGTGTGATACTGTCTGCTGAGCCGTGTATCTAATCCTATCCTGTGTGATACTGTCTGCTGAGCCGTGTATCTAATCCTATCCTGTGTGATACTGTCTGCTGAGCGGTGTATCTAATCCTATCCTGTGTGATACTGTCTGCTGAGCCGTGTATCTAATCCTATCCTGTGTGATACTGTCTGCTGAGCCGTGTATCTAATCCTATCCTGTGTGATACTGTCTGCTGAGCCGTGTATCTAATCCTATCCTGTGTGATACTGTCTGCTGAGCTGTGTATCTAATCCTATCCTGTGTGATACTGTCTGCTGAGCTGTGTATCTAATCCTATCCTGTGTGATACTGTCTGCTGAGCCGTGTATCTAATCCTATCCTGTGTGATACTGTCTGCTGAGCCGTGTATCTAATCCTATCCTGTGTGATACTGTCTGCTGAGCTGTGTATCTAATCCTATCCTGTGTGATACTGTCTGCTGAGCGTGTATCTAATCCTATCCTGTGTGATACTGTCTGCTGAGCGTGTATCTAATCCTATCCTGTGTGATACTGTCTGCTGAGCCGTGTATCTAATCCTATCCTGTGTGATACTGTCTGCTGAGCTGTGTATCTAATCCTATCCTGTGTGATACTGTCTGCTGAGCCGTGTATCTAATCCTATCCTGTGTGATACTGTCTGCTGAGCCTGTGTATCTAATCCTATCCTGTGTGATACTGTCTGCTGAGCCGTGTATCTAATCCTATCCTGTGTGATACTGTCTGCTGAGCTGTGTATCTAATCCTATCCTGTGTGATACTGTCTGCTGAGCCGTGTATCTAATCCTATCCTGTGTGATACTGTCTGCTGAGCTGTGTATCTAATCCTATCCTGTGTGATACTGTCTGCTGAGCTGTGTATCTAATCCTATCCTGTGTGATACTGTCTGCTGAGCTGTGTATCTAATCCTATCCTGTGTGATACTGTCTGCTGAGCTGTGTATCTAATCCTATCCTGTGTGATACTGTCTGCTGAGCTGTGTATCTAATCCTATCCTGTGTGATACTGTCTGCTGAGCTGTGTATCTAATCCTATCCTGTGTGATACTGTCTGCTGAGCTGTGTATCTAATCCTATCCTGTGTGATACTGTCTGCTGAGCTGTGTATCTAATCCTATCCTGTGTGATACTGTCTGCTGAGCTGTGTATCTAATCCTATCCTGTGTGATACTGTCTGCTGAGCTGTGTATCTAATCCTATCCTGTGTGATACTGTCTGCTGAGCTGTGTATCTAATCCTATCCTGTGTGATACTGTCTGCTGAGCTGTGTATCTAATCCTATCCTGTGTGATACTGTCTGCTGAGCTGTGTATCTAATCCTATCCTGTGTGATACTGTCTGCTGAGCTGTGTATCTAATCCTATCCTGTGTGATACTGTCTGCTGAGCTGTGTATCTAATCCTATCCTGTGTGATACTGTCTGCTGAGCTGTGTATCTAATCCTATCCTGTGTGATACTGTCTGCTGAGTGTGTATCTAATCCTATCCTGTGTGATACTGTCTGCTGAGCTGTGTATCTAATCCTATCCTGTGTGATACTGTCTGCTGAGCTGTGTATCTAATCCTATCCTGTGTGATACTGTCTGCTGAGCTGTGTATCTAATCCTATCCTGTGATACTGTCTGCTGAGCTGTGTATCTAATCCTATCCTGTGTGATACTGTCTGCTGAGCTGTGTATCTAATCCTATCCTGTGTGATACTGTCTGCTGAGCTGTGTATCTAATCCTATCCTGTGTGATACTGTCTGCTGAGCTGTGTATCTAATCCTATCCTGTGTGATACTGTCTGCTGAGCTGTGTATCTAATCCTATCCTGTGTGATACTGTCTGCTGAGCTGTGTATCTAATCCTATCCCTGTGTGATACTGTCTGCTGAGCTGTGTATCTAATCCTATCCTGTGTGATACTGTCTGCTGAGCTGTGTATCTAATCCTATCCTGTGTGATACTGTCTGCTGAGCCGTGTATCTAATCCTATCCTGTGTGATACTGTCTGCTGAGCCGTGTATCTAATCCTATCCTGTGTGATACTGTCTGCTGAGCCGTGTATCTAATCCTATCCTGTGTGATACTGTCTGCTGAGCCGTGTATCTAATCCTATCCTGTGTGATACTGTCTGCTGAGCGTGTATCTAATCCTCTCCTGTGTGATACTGTCTGCTGAGCTGTGTATTCTAATCCTATCCTGTGTGATACTGTCTGCTGAGCTGTGTATCTAATCCTCTCCTGTGTGATACTGTCTGCTGAGCGTGTATCTAATCCTATCCTGTGTGATACTGTCTGCTGAGCCGTGTATCTAATCCTATCCTGTGTGATACTGTCTGCTGAGCTGTGTATCTAATCCTATCCTGTGTGATACTGTCTGCTGAGCTGTGTATCTAATCCTATCCTGTGTGATACTGTCTGCTGAGCCGTGTATCTAATCCTATCCTGTGTGATACTGTCTGCTGAGCTGTGTATCTAATCCTCTCCTGTGTGATACTGTCTGCTGAGCTGTGTATCTAATCCTATCCTGTGTGATACTGTCTGCTGAGCTGTGTATCTAATCCTATCCTGTGTGATACTGTCTGCTGAGCTGTGTATCTAATCCTCTCCTGTGTGATACTGTCTGCTGAGCTGTGTATCTAATCCTCTCCTGTGTGATACTGTCTGCTGAGCTGTGTATCTAATCCTATCCTGTGTGATACTGTCTGCTGAGCTGTGTATCTAATCCTATCCTGTGTGATACTGTCTGCTGAGCTGTGTATCTAATCCTATCCTGTGTGATACTGTCTGCTGAGCTGTGTATCTAATCCTTCCTGTGTGATACTGTCTGCTGAGCTGTGTATCTAATCCTATCCTGTGTGATACTGTCTGCTGAGCTGTGTATCTAATCCTATCCTGTGTGATACTGTCTGCTGAGCTGTGTATCTAATCCTATCCTGTGTGATACTGTCTGCTGAGCTGTGTATCTAATCCTATCCTGTGTGATACTGTCTGCTGAGCTGTGTATCTAATCCTATCCTGTGTGATACTGTCTGCTGAGCTGTGTATCTAATCCTATCCTGTGTGATACTGTCTGCTGAGCTGTGTATCTAATCCTCTCCTGTGTGATACTGTCTGCTGAGCTGTGTATCTAATCCTCTCCTGTGTGATACTGTCTGCTGAGCTGTGTATCTAATCCTATCCTGTGTGATACTGTCTGCTGAGCTGTGTATCTAATCCTCTCCTGTGTGATACTGTCTGCTGAGCTGTGTATCTAATCCTCTCCTGTGTGATACTGTCTGCTGAGCTGTGTATCTAATCCTCTCCTGTGTGATACTGTCTGCTGAGCTGTGTATCTAATCCTCTCCTGTGTGATACTGTCTGCTGAGCTGTGTATCTAATCCTCTCCTGTGTGATACTGTCTGCTGAGCTGTGTATCTAATCCTATCCTGTGTGATACTGTCTGCTGAGCCGTGTATCTAATCCTATCCTGTGTGATACTGTCTGCTGAGCCTGTGTATCTAATCCTATCCTGTGTGATACTGTCTGCTGAGCTGTGTATCTAATCCTATCCTGTGTGATACTGTCTGCTGAGTCCGTGTATCTAATCCTATCCTGTGATACTGTCTGCTGAGTTGTGTATCTAATCCTATCCCGTGTGATACTGTCTGCTGAGCCGTGTATCTAATCCTATCCTGTGTGATACTGTCTGCTGAGCTGTGTATCTAATCCTATCCTGTGTGATACTGTCTGCTGAGCTGTGTATCTAATCCTATCCTGTGTGATACTGTCTGCTGAGCGGTGTATCTAATCCTATCCTGTGTGATACTGTCTGCTGAGCTGTGTATCTAATCCTCTCCTGTGTGATACTGTCTTAGTTCTATACCACAGCTTCACTAGCTCGGGCAGACCATAGCACAGGTATGAGACTCGATGAGTCGCCCTCTGCTGGCAGACTCCGGTAACAGCAGGCTGCTGACACCAGTCTGATAATGACAGTAATTATGAGGATTCTTATCACGAGTCTTGTTTGAAAACAAAGTCCTGTCTGTGTTGGCGGCGGTCCTGTGTACACAGCGCGGTTATCATTAATCCGAGAAGCAGGTCCCATCTCCCCCGTCTTTGGATTTACACCCGACGGTGTATACATCATATAATGGGAGAGACTCCACTGAACACCCTGTATGTTAGTGCAGGGAAACCGTCATCAAGCAGGATAGCTGCAGAGGGCATATAATAAACCAATCAGATCCACGACCCATTCATGGCAGGACATCATTCTTGACTCAAAGACAGGAACAGAAGAAAGCAGATCCGTCAACAGCAGCTTGCTGACGGGTTCCAGGTGTATTCCAGCATCCAAGCTGTTAATAAATGGGTTACAGTTCACCCCTCCAAGGCAGCGAATAAGTTAACGACGCAGAGTCTTTCCAGGACACGTCCCTTTAATTCCCCAGTGTGTGACATCATCAGCTATGAATAGGCAGCCACCTAGTAACCAATGTGTTAACCTGGCGATCCCCAGCAGTGAGTGGGTTAATGAGGCGAGCGCTTTCCAGGACCCTGCCTATTTGAAGCTGGCCAGGAGCGCCCGCTGTTATCACCCCGCTTAGTGCTAGCAGTGACCCAGGAGCCGCAGTGTCCACTCTGCTATGTGACAGTCAGTATGGGACCTACAGGCGCAGGTAGGTGACCCTCCTAACCCCTCCAGTTGTCTGTGTCCGGGGGCTCTGGGGGGATTGGGACAGCTCCTGGAAAATTGGGGTTAAACAAAGTGAAGTTGGAGATGTCCATGTCCTTCCCTCGCTGCCCCGATGCTGCTGGAGAAGACTATGTCCAGGGCTACCTGCTGATGATTTCCCATCCAGGGTGTAGCCCCTAAGGTGCCCACTGTTAACCCATTCACTGCTGAGGATATGCTCTCTATACTGCTTGCGAACGCATCATAGCGTTATATCATACAGTATATATAGTCATATCTAACTTGGCTGTTGGGACCCCCAACGACAGCTGCATTCATTCTTGGGGTCCCCATTTGCCAGACTCTTTGGGGCACGGCGGAGCACCCCTGCTCCATATTGATTGTGCTGCGGAGGATCCATCTATAGTGTGTAATATAAGCAGGGTCCATTCATGAAGGCGAGGGAACCCGTTGTAAAAATGGGGGTCTCTTCCGGGGGCTGGAGGGGTTCCAACCACCCATGGGAAGGGGCCTGAGCTGAGCTCCCTCCTCCTAGGGTCCATGTATAGCTGAAGGGGGTCACAGCCTCTAGGAAACACCATCCTTCTTACTGATGGGCTCCAGTCATAGGTGATAAGTCGGATTCATTGACCTTTAATATGTCTCTTCAGCTGCAGAATTATTAGGCTACCCCGAAGGGTTAATAAAATCCCACATGCACGCCCTCTTCCCCCTCAAATATTTCCGCCTGCGGGCTCGCATGACATGCTGAGTCAGGAGCAGGCGGCGTGATGCCAGTGGTTTTTGACACCTTCCCAAAATTCAGGATTGCGTAGCGAATACTGTCCTATAAGGCATTGGCCAAATATACATATCACCGGCCCAGGAGACGCCACCATGTTTTTGGCAGCCATGTTGGTTGTGACCCAGCTTTCCCAGGAATGGATAGGACTGAATAAGAGATGATACAAATGAGGGGAACTTGGGGAAATATTTTGGGTTTCGATCCCTTGGACACACATCAATATGTTTATATCCACCCAGTGATTGGACAGGTTTCCATGCTGTTCAGTTAATATGGGAGTTTGTGATCTCCAGGCCCCTCCCCCTTGTCAGGGCCCCTCCCCCAAGTCTATATGATTGTAGATTAAAATCTATATTATTCAGCTCTTCATCTACTGACTTCCTGCTAAACTTGTGCTTATAGAAATGATCCAATATAAGCAAGCAGAGCTGCAGTGTACAGCATAGGGGAGGGACAACTCCTTGTCTAACTCCATTCTCCCGTTTTCTTCCTCACAGAGGTTGTAGCAGTGATCCTTCTCTGCAGTTTTGTGACAAAGAATTGTGTGGCATCGGAGTCTCACCCTGCTCAAGGAGACACAACTACGTCATCTCCTGAGCCCAAATGTCCATCACCTTGTCTCTGCAGCTACGACTACAATGAAGATTACAACATCTTCTGCAGCTCACGGAACCTCTCCCGTGTTCCAGATCTTCTGCCCACGAATGTTCGAGCCTTATGGCTGGACGGCAACAACCTCACCACCATGCCCACTGAAGCTTTCAAAAACTTATCCCAGCTCGACTTTCTTAACCTGCAGAGCAGTCATCTGACTAGTCTGGAGCCACATGCCCTCCATGGACTCAAGGCTTTAGCCCATTTGCACTTGGAGCGGAATGCGTTGAAGTTCTTGGCCCCTAACACCTTTCTTCACACCCAGAACTTGGTTTCCTTGAGCCTCAACAACAATTTCTTTATAAGAATTGAAGATGGCTTATTTGCAGGTCTTTCAAACCTTTGGTACTTAAACTTGGGATGGAACTCACTGGTGGCCCTGCCAGACACCGTGTTTCACGACCTACCTAACCTTAGAGAACTCATTCTGGCCAAAAACCATCTGACGTACGTCCACTCTCCGTTGTTTGTCAGCTTGGTGGAACTGAAAGAGCTGGACATTAGTGGGAACATGTTACGGGGTTTGAAAGCTCACATTTTCATCAAATTACACAAGCTTCAGAAGTTGTATCTGAACCACAACATCATCTCCACCATTGCCTCGAGAGCTTTCTTTGGTATGAAGTCCCTTCGATGGTTGGATCTGTCACAAAATCGTCTGTCTGCCCTATCTGAAGACACCTTTGCCGGTTTACTAAGTCTCCATGTTCTTAGATTGTCTAACAATTCTATTACCACCTTAAGACCGAGGGTCTTCAAGGATTTACAGTTCTTAGAGGAGCTGAATCTGAGTTACAACAAGCTCAGGACCCTCATCGAACGGGTATTTGAAGGTCTTGGACAACTTGAATTTCTGTCTTTGAATAACAACAACATTCAGGAGATCCGTCCTGGAGCATTTACAGGACTTTTCAACGTGGCGGTGATGAACCTGTCAGGGAACTGTCTCAAGATACTTTATGAACATTCCTTCCGAGGACTTGGAAAGCTTCACAGCTTGCACATGGAGAACAGTTGTATCAGTAGGATAAAGCCACACATGTTCACAGGCCTCTCAAATCTGAGGAGGCTCTTTCTCCAGCGCAATGACATTTCGGTCATTGATGACAACAGCTTCTCTGACCTTCAAGATCTACTAGAATTGGACCTCAGGTTCAATAAATTGACTCAACTCTCAGCCAAATCCTTCACAGGACTTAAAGATCTTTCATACCTTTTTCTGGCCAACAACCAACTTCAGACTCTTTCTTCAGAGACCTTCAGTCTGTTTCAGAGGCTACAGTGGCTTGACCTTTCAGACAATCAGCTGAATGTTTTTGCTACAGACATCTTTCAGCCGTTTTCTCGTCTTCGATATCTCAGCCTTCAAAGGAACCCATTGAAAACCATCTCAGTTAGTTCCCTGCTTATGGGTTCTCCAATCCAACAGCTCTGGTTACATGGGAACCACTGGGATTGTGGCTGTTCCCTGAAAGACCTAAGAGATTTTTGCGTAAGAAACGCCACCGTTGTCCCCAGAGTGCTACAGTCTGTGTCAGAGGGTTATGATACCAGTCCCCCTAGTTACATCTACAACAACATCACCTGTGCAAGTCCTCCACAGGTTGTAGGACAGGACTTGCGTGATTTGAATGATGAACATTTTTCTAAATGTCCTTGATAAAGTTGGTCGGGCAACAAACTTGGGGTGATTTATGCCAGTTACACAATGTTACAATGTTATAGTGATGATACCTCCTTAGGACATCAGACTCAATCATTTTTTGGAAATGTCAAATGTAGTCAACCATATAAATTTTTCTCACTTGTGCGGAACTTATATGTCATTGCTATTACTGCCACATATAGATAAAGGTAGAAACCACACTGTCACAGCAAGATACAAGAAGCACAAGGCTCTTACAAGGTAAGGGCACTTTAGAGACAGATTAAAAATCCTAAAAATCTTTAAAGCTGTCAGAGCTCAATTTTTTTCTAATACAGAGCTCCACATCCCCTTCACATTCTGGTTATCTTTAGCCACTACTTTGCTCATCTTACTGCATACCATTAAACGATTCAATGTATACACAGTATGCAGTGAGCACCCTCTAGTGGCGGCTGCAAGTAGCCAGAATGTTGTCATTTAAGGGTATAAAAATTTTGTATAAAAAAAAGGGGTAAAAATAACAATACATTTGACTTCTCCATTACTGAGAACCATCCCTCTATCTTGAGAACAATCAGACTGTGCACAGTGTGACAGTCCCCTGGGTAACACCAGTGTGATAATGCGAGATGCTGCGTGTCAATTACTTCACTACTCACATGAATAATGTCACCACTGTTTAGGTCTTTTCTCATCAAGGTGATGGGACCAGTAATATTGTATAACTCTTATGCTTTGTTGATTTCTTAAGACAGCACCATCTTCTGTGATGGTTGATCAGGTCAGAGACTGACAGTGACACTTGATCTTCCCATCTGGAGATCTCACTTGGGATTTTCCGCTGTAGCTCATTCTTCAGATCTGTAGATGCCATTGTGAAAAACAGGAAGAAAAGTAAATGTTTGAGATATATTAAGGCCTATTGCCTAGGCCCAAAAATCTTGAACAATCTGGTTCATTTAAGGATCCCACCGATCAACCTACAGGTTGACTACAGGGGCGTAGCTATAGGGGGTGCAGAGGTAGCAGTCATTACTGGGCCCAGTAGCCTGAGGGGGGCCCCAAAGACCCTTTTGCCACATAAGAAGACACCGGTATTATAGAAAGCGCATGCTGGTCAAGTTACGCCTCTGGCTGGAGGAGGGGTTAGGTCAAGAATTTGGCATGAGGGGGTTGCCGTTTCAATTCTTGCCTCAGGCAGCAGGAAGGCTATGTGCTTCCTTGCCCCTGGCCACAAAGCACCGACGGAAGGGGGCCCAAGATGAACTCTTGAACCAGGGCCCGTGACCTTTTAGCTACGCCCCTGGTTGACTAGATCTATTATGTGGAGTGATAAGAACGATCATTGGTCTGCAGATGTGGGATGTGTCCCCAACAATATATATACAGAATGAGGGATGAACAATCACATTAACGACTGGCCCCTTTTCAGTTTGCATCTGCCAGTGCCAATCAAAGTGTTATATCATTGATCAGATCTCCTTAGGGCCGGGCACCTATGGCCAACTAGTCAGAAGGGGCTGGGAAGTAACAGGTTCTTGGAGAGGACTTGAAATTTAAGGTAACAGAGGGAAGAATACTGCAGGTGGATTACGTAGATTTTACTTTTTGCGACATTCAAGAGAAGAGTTTATACTATCCAGGACTGGCAACTCCACCATCCAAGGTCCCTAGAAGGCCAGGAGTGTGTAGATATAAAAAGGGCAACCTATTGAGAAGATCATAGGCATGGGGTGCTTGAGAAGAGGAGCTGTTAGTCAGATCTTCAAGCCATGAGCAGAAGATTGCCCCAAATAAGGTGCCCCCCCCTCCCCCCCACCATATGCAGAAATGACCACAGTGTGGCCTAATATAGTGATAGTTATATTGCCCCTGCTCATAGCCAGCCCCCCATTCTAAATTCCCTCTTTCTCTATTTGGGGGAGACACTATTGCTTGGACTTTGCTGCCACCTGCTGGCTGGAGGTGGAATATATCTACTACATAACGTGTACAGTATAACTATCCAGCTCAAGAACCGACAACCTGCTGTATTAGGATTGGGGAGGATTGACAAAAAAAAATGCCAACCTAGAAAAAAACACACCCCAATGTATAGCAAAACAGGCCCAGAATA
Source organism: Bufo gargarizans (assembly GCF_014858855.1). Taxonomy (NCBI): domain Eukaryota; kingdom Metazoa; phylum Chordata; class Amphibia; order Anura; family Bufonidae; genus Bufo; species Bufo gargarizans. Next base: position 190,265,876 of record NC_058087.1, read on the forward strand.
GCATAAAATATCCACCTCTCCAATCGCTACCACTCCCGCCTCTATGCTTACCAGGTCACTGCTGGTCTCGGCTTCCTGAGCTCTCTCAGCACATAGCATATCGCTGCTTAGCCAATCAGTTCCTGAGGCGGGCCACTGCTGCAGCCAATGACTGCCTGAGTGGGATCGGGAAGCAGAGAGCGCCAAGAACCTAGGACGCGTCAGAAGAGGAGTAGTGGAGTTGGTGAGTATCTATTTTTTACATTTTGTTTTGCCATTCCAACCCTTTCAAAAAATTATATAGGCTGGACAACCCCTTTAAGGATCTTTTTTCCTTATCGACAATAAATGAAGGTAAATCTTACTGTCATTCAGCAGAACCGAGGTTCATATTATGAAAATGTAGTACTGGGCCACAAGACGGACTGGGGACTAAAAGTGGCCCTGGACAAAAAAAAAAGGAAGAGTGGCCCCATTTGTAGGTAGGTCCAAATTGAAAGAAGGCAGGGTCAACACAAGTAGGTGGTGCCAGAAATACCACATTGCTTAAATTTAAAAGTAAAAACTCTAAATTAATGATTAAAAATCCTCAGAATGAGCGGTGAGACTGTTATATATAAAAAAAAAACGATTTGATACATATGGAAATGAACCTGCGATGAGTCCTGTTCCTGACTCATCTCACATACAGGACTCATCTCAGGTTAATTTGCATATGTATCAAATCGTTTTTTTTCCACAATAAAAGCACACAGAGCTATGGGGACTGGGTATTGTGGATGTGCTAGCGGCCATCTAGCAACCCATGTCCTCAGCTCTGTACACAAAATCCCGGTGACAGGTTCCCTTTAAGAAAAAATCTGGATACCATGTTAGCCGGCAAATAAGGAAGATGGAAGACGGAGATTCCTCAGTCGTTGATACCTTTCAATGGTGAACAGAAAAGATAACAGCAGCTCTGGAGACTTCTTAGACTTCTTCATCAGGCATGGTAAGATGATATCTGAGGAACCACATATTTATGCACATTTTACATGTGTTCCCAAAATCCACAAACCTGGAAATCCAGAGAGATCAATCATTTAATTTGAAGGTACAATCACTGAGAACCTTTCTTGATGAGTAACAGGTCCTCTTACCCCTGTGGTAATGGAAACCAGACACCTGCCTTCAAGATACAACGGACCTATTAAATAAACTATTAGCACTAGGTACCCTACCAGACAGAACCATCCTCGCTGCCATCTTTATATTTGACTATCCCACACCAGGATGGGTTAAAAGCCTGCAAAATGGTAAAGAAATTTAAGGGAACTGGAGCTTAAATCTTGTCGATAAGTCCTGGTTGTGGGACAACCCCTTGTAGGAGGATTCTGGCCGTGTGCAGCTGGATTGGTCCTCGCAGGCAGTAATATGGCCTCTACGCTTCCGATTTATTAGTTACTGGGGTGATAATTTTTACTATTTATTTCCTAACACGTCTGCAGTGTTCAGGTCCATTTAGATGATCCGATATTGGTATTAGTGATCTACAATACGATCGCTGGAAGCGAGTGAGAAAAAAATACCATTCGAATGAAAGAATTAGGAAGCTGCTATTGTGAGGCTGATGACAAGGAGGACCGGTCACTACTGTTTTGTGGGCGATCGCACCTCTGTGAACATAAACCGGGCTCGGCCTCATTAGCACATTCTAGTGTAAAAAGTTTTTCATATATAAAAACCTTCTTTTGCATCTGTCTCCATAACAACAGGTTTAATTTATATTAATTCAGGTTTAATTCAAATTGCACACCCCATTAATATCAGTATCTATAGTGATGTAAGCCGTGTACCGGGGTGGGCTCCCCAGGATACAGCGAAGTCACAAACAAGGAAAGCAACTCCAGCACCAGCTTTTGCTAAAACAGTATTTTACTTAAACGTGGTAATGAGCACAACCACAAATGCTGGGAACATACAATTAAATGTACATACACCTAGCCTGAAGGCTGAGTCCCTTGTGCTGCACAGCGTGGCGCCCTCTGGTGGATGCTGGAGGTAAGTGCGGTAACTTACCTGCTGGCGGGGTCAACTAAAACAGCCATGCCTTACCTGTTATTACGCTAAAATCAGGAACAACTGTTTTGTGGGGGCTAGCCTGCGGTGCAGCACAGCAGCTTACAATTTTATTATACTCTATAGTATTCTCCCTCTAATAACTGGTCATGTAGATTGCTGCATGGAATAGCAGCGGTCTCCTCCACTGACAAACTGGTGATTGTCAGAAAGGAACGTTTCCTTCCGACAATTGTTCACCTTGTAAAGGGCCCTTAACTATCTCATGCTGTCCTGATAAAGCCCTATAAAAGCCTCACAAGTTCACCCTAGAGATATGTCCTATCAAATAAGAAAAGCAAACCACCAGTACAGTAATTCCTCAAAGAACCAAGAAATAGACACATAACAAAATATCCTATAAATAAATGAAGTACAGGTTCAGAAGAGGTTCAGAAATACAGCCGAGGCATCTGTGCGGCCAACACCCTGCCCCATATCAAACACACCTTCAGTGCAAAAGACATACGCACATACATACTTGCCAACATTTAGACATGGACTTCAGGGAAATATGGTGGTTTATGTCCAAAAATTATTGGCCGTTCTTCAAGACTCGCTGATTTCCCTGTTGACCCTTCATGTCATCTTCTGGCCCAAAAAAATTATAAGCAAAAGACTGCCAAAGAGCATTTGGCATCATAATTGAGATAAGGTCTACCTGTGCCTGACCCAGGGTTCTTCTAGACAGGCTGATATGGGGCCAAAGTGAAGCCAATCAGCAGCATAACAAGTTGCTCGTTTAAAGAGCCTTCACACCACCCGATAAACTATTGTTACTATGATGGTTTGTCCCCCGTGCAGTTTCCATCATGTGAGGAACACATTAACATTGGGAGATGTGCTGCTGATTAGCGGACATTTTTATGCTTTTCGAGCATCTGATCGATTTTGGCTGAAAAAGGGCAATGACTGAGAACGAGCATTCCTACGAACACTCATTTGGATGATTCTTGGCGTGTTTGAAAGGGACATTCACAGCTATGGGCAGTGCACAGTGCCACCTCCTTTAGGAGGGTTGGCAAATGTACACGTAGCACAGACATGGAGCTCATATAGCAGCTACTTAAGATGAGTTAAGGATCCTGAGAGAAGAACCTGGGAAGAGATAGAAGGCGAGATGCAGAGGCTCGGTGAAGGAGGTGGTAAAGGTGTGTAAGTGTCTGATGGGGTCACACACCTTAACGAATGACAGACGCCCGGCCGCATAGTCCAGATAAATCCCAACAACCTTCATAGGAGAATAGCAGCCATAATTTGTGTGGATATTGTTATGCCGTGCTCTGAAAAAGTAATTTGCACATAAAGCCCAAGACTTCTCATTATAACCAATGAATGACTCGTTACCCACCACCTTCCTCTCCAAACTTCCCCTGGCCACCCCAACCATCCATCTCTCTGCCTGACTCACATCCACCTCCCAGTAATGTCTCCCAGAGGAGAAGCTGTGGGAGCTTAAAACCTGACGAGATTTGAACCTCTTGGGCCCATCAGGTCTGTTTTGTGGTGTACCGGTATAAGAAGCAGATTGGAGATCCTGAGATATAATAATATTATTATGAGCTGTGTCTATATCCAGAAAAACGTCTGATTTCTCTATCACTCGGAATTGTCGCTTTATCTTTATAAACAGGCCGTCTGAAATGTGTGCAAGTCCCCGGTGTAACATCTGAGAGACTGATGCGTGGTTCTGAGTCCCAACATCTTTTACATCTCTGGTGACATCACTGGCTCTGTAACTGATCTTGTCACTTTTACTAAGCTCAGTCAAGAAGGTGAGAGGGTCACTGAGCTTACACAATCCTTCTGCCTGAAGGAGCTTTCTTGCAAGGTCATCTCTTTGCTTCTCGAGTTCTTGGATCATGTCACTGATTGGCAACAAAACTTGATTTTCCTGCCTAGTGATCTCACAAAGGACTTTTCTCTCTAATGCACTCAGTTGATCCTTGAGGTCTTTGAACAAAATGGTGACTCTCTTAGTGATATTCGCAGACCTCATTTTCTCATCCTTCTTATGATCCTGTAGATTGTGAACTTTCTTTTCAATGTCCTCTCTCTCTGAGTTGAGTTTCTCCATGATGTTTACCAGTTTCTCTTTCTCCTTGTCTGAGGCCATGTCCAGTAGCTCCATGTCATGTCCCTTGTGGTCTCCAGCCACCCAGCAGGACACACAGATACAGATGGTGTCCATTGGACAATAGTATTTCAGCACCTCCTTGTGCGTGGAGCATTTTCTGTCCTCCAGGGAATCAGTGGGTTCAACTAACATATGTTCTGATGACTTACTGTGTTTGCTCAAGTGCTTTTCACAGAACGAGGCCTCGCAGTGCAAACATGTTCTTACAGCCGGTGCAGGAGAATCGCAATAAGTACAGAAGATCCTGGTCTCCTCCATATCAAGCTGAGTAGATAAGCAATGCAGGGATACGAATCTGTATAGAGGCTCAGGAAGGTGGAGCCGTTTAGCTTGTCCTTCAGCTCAGCAGACGTCATTGCGGTACTGAGGAGCAAGAAACGAAACCTAAAATATTTCTTTACATTAGAAGGGTGGAGATTTTGTGTAGAAGAAAAAACTCTGCAGTCCTGTTGTGTTTAAAGTCACCAGAACACTACATTTTGTCCACCCACTTTTTGGCTTCCATTTTTCACTGTACAAAGAAAGGTGAATATATTTGTCCTAGATTCTGCTTTACTTTGCATTAAAATGTATATCACGAGAGGTCATCTCTGGAATAACATACCATTATGGCAGGAAATAGGACACAGAACAAGGGCCTTGTCCTAAAGTGTTCCTTTTTTGACTGCCTATAATGTATTTGCTGACCTGATAAGGGTGATCCTGTGTCAGGAACCTAGCCTGAAGGACTAGTGGTCAATAAGACATCATTCAATGTCTATGGGACTGACAGAGTGCTCTACTCAGCCATCTCCACCAGTCCCATGGGCTTGGAATGGAGCACCAGTGTGTATGTCTGACCATGACAGTTGTTGTGGGGTTTCATCCTTTGGGACCCCTATTGATCTAGCAGTTGTAACCTAACCAATGTATACTTGTCATTACTGGAGCTACTAGAGAGGGGTCGTTGATCCAGGGAGTTATTCTGATTGCCTGATTAGAGTCGGGAAGGAATTTTTTATTCCCCTAAAGTGAGGAAAATTGGCTTCTACCTCACAGTTGTTTTTTTTGCCTTCCTCTGGATCAACTTGCAGGATGACAGGCCGAACTGGATGGACAAATGTCTTTTTTCGGCCTTATATACTCACATTTTGAATTTCCAGAAGGAGGCGGTGAATGTGTGTAAGTGTCTGATGGGGTCACACAGCTGATAGTAGGACAGACGCCAAGCATCACAGTCTAAATAGACCCCGACAACCTTCACAGGAGAGTCTGACACCAGCAGCTTATAGGTATTGTTATGGCGCACACCAAAACTATTAATTAACATCAAACCCCAGGATTTCTCATTATAACCAATAAAGGATTCATTTCCATGAAACTTCCTCTTCAGACTTTCCTTGGCCATTCCAATGATCCATTTCTCTGCCCGACTCACATCCACCTCCCAGTAATGTCTCCCAGAGGAGAAGCTGCTGGAGCTTAAAACCAGACAGGATATAAACCTCTGTGGCCCATCGGGTCTGCCCTTTGATGTTGCGGTATAAAACGCAGATCTGAGATCACCCAATGTATTAATCTTATTATAAGCTGGGTCTATATCCAGCAGTACGTCGGATTTCTCCATCACTGGGAACTGTCTCTTCTTCTTCATATCAGTTAGATTCTTGGCAAAGTGTAACAGTCCTCTGTGTAATATCTGTGAGACTAAGTCTTCACCCAGACACTGAGCCTCTCTTACATCACAGATGACATCACAGCTCCTATTACTGATGTCACAACAGTTTTCGTTTCCTTTTAGGAAAGTCAGTGGATCTGTGAAATTAAATAATCCTTCAAATTGATTAATCTTCTTGGTCAGCTCATCTTTGTGTAGCTCCATCTGTTTCACCAGATCAGAGACTGAGTGTGACATCTGATCGTTCTCTCTGGAAATCTCACCCTGGATTCTCTTTTCTAGATCATCCAGCTTCTCCTTGAGATCAGTAAACAGACCATTGACTTTCTCAGAAAGTCTGACAAATTTCTCTTCCTCTTCTGTCTTATGATCCTTTAGATTCTGGACTCTTCTTCCAGCTTCTTCTCTCTCAGACTTCACTTTCTCAATCAAAGCTCTAAGTTTCTCTTTCTCCTTCTCGGAGGTCACGTCAAGTAGCTCCACGTCAAGTCCTTTGTTGTCTCCAGCCACCCAGCAGGACACACATATACAGGCGGCGTCCATCGGACAGTAATATTTCAGAACCTCTTTGTGTGTGGAGCATTTTCTGTCCTCCAGGGTAACTGTAGGTTCAACCATAGTATGTTCTGATGACTTACGGTGTCTTCTTAAATGCTTTTCACAGAACGAGGCCTCACACTGCAGACATGTCCTCACAGCCGGTACAGGAGAATCAAAGTAAGTATAGAAGATCCCGGTCTCCTCCATATCAGGCTGAGCAGATAAGAAACGCTCCACTATGTTCCCCAGCTTCCTGTTCTTCTCCAGGGCCGCATGCTCCAGATATTCTGCTCTGCAGTCAGGACAGGAATACACTCCAGCTGCCTCCTGTGCATCCAGCGCACTCACAATACAGGAGCGGCAGAAGTTGTGTCCACATCTCAGGGATACGGGATCTGTATAGAGGCTCAGGCAGATGGAGCAGTCCAGATCGGCCCTCAGATCAGCAGACGCCATTGTGGTATGGAGGAGCAGGAATCGAAAGCTTAAATATGAAGGATTTACAGAAGGGCATGAGGTTTCTTAAGAAGAATTAATCCCTCCCATACCCACCCCCTGTTAATGAAAGGAAGTGATTTAGACCACAGAAATGGCCACAGAAGACATTCCCACTGAGTTCCATTTCATGTGATCAAGGTCTAAAATGAAAAACTAGAAGTTAAAATTAGAAAACTGAAGTTATAAATATGAAGGTGTATTCAAAGAGGAGAAGAAGAGTCATCGTGTGAACCTCCGGTAAAGAGGTTGTCCAGGGTTTTAATACTGATTGTCTATCGTCACAGTAGGCCACCCATATCAGATTGGCGGGGTCTGACTCCCTGCCGTTCAGCTATCACCTTGTAGCTCAGGAGCCTGAACTACACGGCTCCGTACATTGCTTGCATCATTATATCACTTCTGAGTCGGTTGGTGGCAGAGGAACATAATAATAATAATAATAACATTCATACACCTCCTACCATAAAAAAGACTGACAGAAATCCCTAAAGTAAACTTATTGCCTATTACCATAACAGAACTACGTTATATCTTTAGAGCAGATCGGACATTAGAAAAGAGAGTTTGTTCTAATCTTTTCTAGTGACCGGACGCCGCGATCCAACAACGAACAATAATTTTCTTATTTGTAGTTTGTCACATCTTTTATTATGGTTTGTCATAGGAACTTCTCCTCGTGTAAACGGCATTGGACAACGTAATAAAACACACAAATGTACAATACAAAGGCTCGTCTTATAATGTATCTCCTTGTGTAAAAGGTCTGTGTACTGTGATGTATTATAGTTTATATCCGGTATTTCATTTATGTGAATTTAAGATGGAGGGCCATGGGTTTGTCTGGATGGAATGAACCTCATCAGGATGCAAATGTCCATTGTTCACCTGAACCTCACATACAGAGGTCTCGGAGTCCCCCCCCCAGGTATCTCTTACAGATGCTAATCAGGGGTGTGACAACTATCCCGCCCGGCAGGTACAATGTGTACAGGTGGCCATACACATTAACGGATGAAAATGGATAATGTCAATTAAAAACTAACATTCATCAGTGGAAATATAGCCAACCGTTCACAGATCATTATCATTTGAAAAAAGTTGGGTGGGTTTAATATTTTCATGCAATAACCAGACAAAAGATCTTTCTTTGAAAGAACATTCCTAGAAAGATCTTTCATCCATCAACTGGTGTGTAATTTGAACAACTCTAACAGCCAATATGGACTAAAATGTGCCATGTCTGTGAAGCAGTGTCTGACCGCCCCACCAGAGTACCAGAAGGTCCTCGTTGTGTTCCCAGGATCTGATACCACAGTGGCCTCAAATGTCCAGGAGAAAAAAAGGCTACCTTTGGAGCTAATCACCTGCCATTATGGTCTATTTCTAAATCAAAACCTATAAGACTTTATTGATGAGAATAATTTCCTTTGGAGCGACTAACCTGTCTGCATCAGACTGGCCCACCAGAGTACCAAGGAATCCTCCAATGGGCCTAGGCTCTTATATCATAAAGGACCCAAAAGAAAAAAAAAATTTGGTGCTGCCTTTAGAGACAACAATTTACCACAAGGGTCTATTTCTTTGAATCAAGGCCTATTAGACTTTATTGATGATATATGAGGGTTGGGCCCAAGAATAATTTCCTTTGGTGGGCCCAAAGAACCCCAGTCCTACCATACTGTGAAAGGAACGTTCACTAGATGTTTGTTTGTTCTACTGCTGACCAATCACCCGACAAACAAGCAAAAATTACAGCTTTTTTGGCAGAACATTGCCCTGATAGAAACATAGGATATCCTGCCAACAAAAGAAAACTGTATGGGGATGAATGATCGTATTAATAATTGTTTATTCCCATCCTCATGGTCATCTCTACATGCTGTATCATCGATCGTTAGGCAGAAATCTGTCCATATAAAGGAATCCAAAGTCTTTTTACACCAACATATCCTCCACCCCTAACAAGCAGCGATCGTTCTCAGTGTTCAGTGATTGTGAGCCGTTTTAAAGTCCGCATTAGAGATCCGACTCACAATTCTCTGCTCGTGGCAGCTGATCATTGAGATGTCTACACAGGGCTACGATTGGGAACAAACGTTCATAGAAGACATAGGTTTGCCCCATTCAAGTGCAAAAAGGGCTTTAAATAAAGGACAATTTCAGGAGGCCGTATAAAGTGAAAACTCACCAGAAAAACGTCATTCACATAATAGCGTATAACAGATATATCGGGAGAACCTCTAGAACACTAATAAAATGTGTTAGAACAACCTAGAATAGAAGAGCAGGTGATGAAAAGCAGACATCATCCAACCATTTTACGCTCATACACAATTACAATTCTGGGACATAATGTTTGCAGCAGCTGAAACATTAGATAGAGATTGGAAAGGGGAGGACCATACATCCCAGATGTTAAGGGCAGAATCCCAGAATATTTGATTTTGGAACATTGGTCCCCAGAGGACTCAAAGCAGAAATGGAGAACTTTAGCTGTTCAGTACCAGGGCTATGATACGCTCTCCAGTTGACTTCATTCACACATTTTTCACCAACACTGGACGAGTTGTTAAGTCTGTGCCCCACCATTCACGGACTTATTCACTTCAATAGGGCCACAGAAGATGCGGACAGCACACCATGTACTGTCCTTATCCATTGCTTCGTTCCTTAGTCAGATAGGAGTAAATCCTGGTGGTGTCCTATTTCCCCACTTATCTTTGCTTTAATTTTAGGACCTTTGGCTGAAATTATAAGGAGCCATCTCTTCATACAAGGAATCCCAGGAGCTAGCACCACTCATACAATTAGACTTTGCAGATGATATTATAATTCCGTTCCAGAACCCAGTGATTTCTAGAGTAGCGACGTATCACGTATATTATAATAGTTAGTACAATATCATACTACACAATTAAATCCTAGTCACAAATTATTGGTATTAATATCCCTCCAGATCCTTTTCCGGTAAAACACTTCAATCCCATAATGAAGGAACAGCACTCCTCTGCTCATCCAGACTCTTACAGGATTATCACCTAATTTCCCAGATACAAAAGGACCTAGATAATTTTGATAAAGCTGAACTTTTGGGTGTGGTAAATTAGCCATTGTAAGAAGGAACAAGGAGCCGTCATTGACGGAAGATACGTGTCACCGAGGTTCCTGGCCTCGGTGAGGTAAGAACCGGATTTTCTTCCTGAAGTGTCAGTTCTGTAGTGCAGTCTGACACTTCAGCTGTCAGAATGGCTGTAAAGCCAATCCGGGCCGGTTCTTATTGGGAGCAGCCAAAGAGCAGGGTGGGTGGCTGTTCCCCACGGTTCCAGGCCGGGTTTTGGCTGGAATATAAAAACCCAGCCAGCATGTTCAGGTGGTGTGGATTATCCTCCATGACAGAGGAGCTGAGGAGTCTGTGGTCTGAGACACTGAGGGATCTGTTTGTGTGAGCCATAGGCTGGGGAAACAGGCCACTAAAGACTGCTGCGGACTCTGGGTGAAAATCATCTGCTGACCAGGTGACGTCTTTTTGCACTGTGAACTTTGTGTGGTGTGAACAGGCACCAAGACTGAACACTTTCTTTTGGCTTGTTTTCTGGCTATGTGTGAGTAAACACTGAACTTTGATTTAAACCTTGTTTTTGCCTCTGTACTGCGTCCGCTTACCCTGCCTACCAAAGCGAATCCCCACATTTGGTGGAAGATGCGGGCAAACGCAGTGAGGCAGGCCTGAAGGCCGAAAAGTTTTTTGTTTATCCGGGCACAAGTGCATGTCCTACATTAAGCCGGCAAGGTTACGACCCGTATCCCCTGACAAAATGGAGGCGGTCGTGAAGGCCCTCGTGGAGGCTAACTTGCAGCAGCGGGAGGCTAACAAGCAGCAACAAGAAACGAACCAGCTGCTATTGCAACATGTGATGGCGTTGCAGGCGTCAGGAGCGTCCCAGAATGTCCATGATGCCCAGAAAGCTGTCCGCGCGGCGATTCCGAAGATGACCCCCTCGGATGACGTCGAGACCTATCTGGCGGTCTTCGAAAAAGTGGCCGTGAGGGAAAAGTTACCCCGAGACCAGTGGGCTGAGGTCGTTGCTCCGTTCCTGGCGTCCGGTTCCCAACAAGTATTGTTTGATCTCCCCGATGATCAGGCGGCCGACTACCCGACAGTAAAAGGTGAGATCCTGGCGAGACTCGGGGTGAATGTATTGGTCCGGGCCCAGAGGGTGCATCGGTGGGAATTTAACCCGGCTGAACCCGCTAGACCACAATATTATGATCTGCTGCACCGTTTGCAAAAATGGCTGCAGCCGGACATGTTGTCTCCCACTGCTATGTTGGATCGGCTGTTGGCGGATGTGTTTTGGAGGGCTTTGCCGTACCCTCTCCAGCACTGGATCGGCCAGGTGTCTCCGAATAATGCCCTGGAGATGGTCGACCTGGTGGAGCGCTATGAGGCCACCAGAAATCTACAGGGGGGTTCTTTTGGGAGGGGGCCAGTCAAACCCCGGAAAACTCCGCCCCAGACCCGGCGGCCGGTGCCAGCTAGACCCGCCCGGGATGTACCCCCTGCCGACCTAAACCCGGTGGTCTGCTGGCGTTGTCAGGAGCCTGGACACATAAGAGCGGACTGTCCCCATCGGGGGGAACCCATGGACACCAACTATGGCTTCCGCCACTCATTATATGCCAGAATGTTGTGTGCCACAGGAACTTCAGAGACTATGGACAATAGCCACCTGTGCCAGGTGGAAGTGGGGGGCACTCTGGGGGTGGCTCTGCTGGACTCAGGGAGCCTGGTGTCCCTGGTAAGAGCTGCCCTGGTGCGGCCGGCTGAGTATACTGGCCGAAGAGTCGGCATAGTCTGCATACATGGGGACTTAAAGGAGTATCCCACCGCCCTGGTCTCTCTGTCAATGGTGGCCGGCAGGTGGATGCATGAGGTGGCCGTCGCCACAAAGCTACCATATGAATTGATCATTGGGAGAGACTTCCCCGGGTTCCCGGCACTCTGGCCGGATACGAAAGTTACCCGGGAGACAGATGTACCCCTAGCAGAGTGGCCTGACTCAGGGGGGAGGCCAGAACCTTGGGAACCGGAGTCAGAAGGACCAGCTGTAGGGGTGACCGCCACTTCGGTGGAAGAGGGGGAGACAACCCCGTTAAGTGTGATGGTGGGAGACGTAGAGGATTTGCCGCCGGGTCCTGAGCTGGCAGACCTCAATGTCTCTAGGGATAATTTCGGTACAGCACAACACCGGGATCCGACTCTATCTCGAGCCTGGGAAAATGTGGTAGTAGTTGAGGGTGAGCCGCAACAACCGGGGGCCGAATCTATGTTCCCCCGTTTTGTGGTTCAACAGGAGATGCTGTACCGGGTAAATAAACTACGGGGTGAACATATTGAACAGTTGGTGGTGCCCCAGGCATATCGCAAGCTCGTGTTGAAATTAGCCCACCAACATGTTCTTGGGGGACACCTGGGCCAGCAGAAAACGCAGGACCGGATTTTACAGCGGTTTTACTGGCCCAGTGTGTTCAGAGAGGTAGAAGAGTTTTGCAAGTCTTGCCCAACCTGCCAGATAACCAGCCCCCAGCCACATTTCCGTAGTCCTCTGGTCCCTCTCCCGATTATTGAGGTTCCCTTCGAGCGGATCGCTATGGATCTCATAGGCCCAGTACCGAAGTCAGCTAGAGGGCACCAGCACATCCTGGTCATCCTCGACTATGCCACGCGGTACCCGGAGGCGGTGCCGCTGCGTCATACGTCAGCCAAACTCATAGCTAAGGAGTTAATGGAAATGTTTTCGAGAGTGGGTCTGCCTAAGGAGGTTCTAACTGACCAAGGGACCCCATTTATGTCCAAGGTCATGCGGGAACTCTGTAAGTTGCTCCAAATAAAACAGTTACGGACATCCGTGTATCATCCGCAAACGGATGGCCTGGTAGAGAGGTTTAACCAGACGCTAAAAAATATGTTGAAAAGAGCGGTGTCTAAGGATGGGAAGGACTGGGACCTTCTTCTGCCCTATCTCATGTTCGCAGTGCGAGAAGTGCCCCAGGCCTCTACCGGGTTCTCGCCCTTCGAACTGCTATACGGCAGACACCCTCGTGGTTTATTGGACGTCGCCAAAGAGGCGTGGGAACAACAAACCACACCGCACAAAAGTGTAGTTGAGTATGTCACCCAGATGCAGGGACGGATGGAAACAGTGTTACCTCTGGTTAGGGAGCATATGGAGGCAGCGCAGCGAGCCCAGAGTAGGGTCTATAATCGGCAGGCTCGGGTCCGAAACTTTAACCCGGGTGATCGGGTGTTGGTTCTGGTACCGACTGTTGATAGTAAGTTCCTAGCTAGGTGGCAGGGGCCCTACGAGGTACTAGAAAAAATTGGACCGGTAGATTACAAAGTACACCAGCCAGGGAGGCGAAAGCCGCAGCAGGTGTACCATGTGAATCTGCTCAAGCCGTGGAAGGAAAGGGAAACCTGTACGGAAGACAGCCCACGACCAGGGTTCCTAGGGGAAGCGCTTTCGGCCCCTCAGTCTGAAGCAGGGGAAGCGGCTGTCACAGTGAAAATTGCTGACAGCCTCTCCTCTAAACAGGCTCAGGAAGCCAGGGAGTTCATTAGTCGGAATACGGATGTGTTCTCAGATCTCCCTGGACGCACGTCCGTAATCCGGCATGACATTGTCACTGAGCCTCAGGCGAAAGTCCGGTTAAAACCGTACCGGGTACCCGAGGCTCGGCGACAAGCCATCACGGAGGAAGTGCAGCTAATGCTCCAGCTGGGTGTCATCGAGGAGTCAAAAAGTGAGTGGGCCAGTCCGATAGTATTAATACCCAAGCCAGACGGGACGTTGAGGTTCTGTAATGACTTCCGCAAACTTAATGAGGTGTCCAAGTTTGACGCGTATCCCATGCCCCGAGTGGATGAGCTTATTGAAAAGTTGGGCCAAGCCCGGTATTTTTCTGTGTTGGACCTCACCAAAGGGTACTGGCAGGTACCATTGACGGAGGCTGCCAAAGAAAAAACGGCTTTCGTCACGCCAGAGGGGCTGTATCAGTACAAGGTATTACCCTTTGGTCTACATGGCGCTCCCGCCACGTTTCAAAGGTTAATGGACATAGTACTCCGTCCACATCGTCGGTACGCTTCGGCGTACCTGGACGATATCGTTGTCCATAGCACCGACTGGGAAAGTCACTTACCTAAAGTACAGGCCGTAGTGGACTCCCTTAGGAAAGCTGGCTTAACCGCTAACCCGAAAAAGTGCTCAATAGGGTTAGAAGAGACCAAGTACCTGGGGTATGTCATTGGGCGCGGAATGATCAAACCTCAGGTGAACAAAATTGAGGCAATTAGGAATTGGCCCCGACCTGTCACTACTCGGCAAGTAAAGTCGTTCCTGGGTATGGTGGGGTACTATATGAGGTTTGTCCCCAATTTTGCTACAGTCGCTGCACCATTGACAGGCCTTTTGAAGGGACGCAAGTCAGTGACAGTCCACTGGAATGAGCAGGCGGAAAAGGCTTTCTCCGCTTTGAAGTCGGCCCTGTGTGGGTCCCCGGTTTTGGTGACACCCGACTTCAAAAGGGAGTTTATAGTGCAGACCGATGCCTCAGAGGTAGGTCTCGGTGCTGTACTATCTCAAGACATTGACGGGGAGGAGCATCCCGTTGTCTTCCTCAGCCGGAAGCTCACCCCAGCCGAGACTAGGTACAGTATAGTGGAGAGAGAGTGCCTGGCCATCAAGTGGGCACTCGAGTCTCTCCGCTACTACCTTTTGGGGAGAAGGTTCCGTCTGGTGACCGACCACTCCCCCCTGAAATGGATGAGCCAGGCCAAGGAGAGGAATGCTCGAGTCACCAGGTGGTTCTTATCTTTGCAAAATTTTAAGTTTTCCGTGGAACACAGGGCAGGCAGGTTACAAGGAAACGCGGATGCCCTGTCCCGCGTACACTGTCTGGCAAGTGTTCACCCCCTCAGGGTTGAACAAAGGGGGGAGGTATGTAAGAAGGAACAAGGAGCCGTCATTGACGGAAGATACGTGTCACCGAGGTTCCTGGCCTCGGTGAGGTAAGAACCGGATTTTCTTCCTGAAGTGTCAGTTCTGTAGTGCAGTCTGACACTTCAGCTGTCAGAATGGCTGTAAAGCCAATCCGGGCCGGTTCTTATTGGGAGCAGCCAAAGAGCAGGGTGGGTGGCTGTTCCCCACGGTTCCAGGCCGGGTTTTGGCTGGAATATAAAAACCCAGCCAGCATGTTCAGGTGGTGTGGATTATCCTCCATGACAGAGGAGCTGAGGAGTCTGTGGTCTGAGACACTGAGGGATCTGTTTGTGTGAGCCATAGGCTGGGAAAACAGGCCACTAAAGACTGCTGCGGACTCTGGGTGAAAATCATCTGCTGACCAGGTGACGTCTTTTTGCACTGTGAACTTTGTGTGGTGTGAACAGGCACCAAGACTGAACACTTTCTTTTGGCTTGTTTTCTGGCTATGTGTGAGTAAACACTGAACTTTGATTTAAACCTTGTTTTTGCCTCTGTACTGCGTCCGCTTACCCTGCCTACCAAAGCGAATCCCCACACCATCTAGAAAATGTTACTAGTACCTAAAACCAGAGTCAGACAGGTTCCTTGGGCCCCCAATTGAAAAGTATTGTCAAGGTCCAACCCCTCTATTATCAATAAAGTCTAAAAGGTTTTGGGTCAATTAAATATTCCCTAGTGGCAACTGATTGTCTCCAACTCTATTGACTAATCCAGTTACAGTGTTTACCTTCCGCACTGGACAGGTGAGATTAGAGCCCTTTACTCCATGCTTGCAGAACCCACGACCCAGTGTCTTACAACTCCATATTTTAAACAGCAAAGTGACTTAAATACGCCTATGCCACCCAACAAAGAAGAGCTGCCTACATGACTACAGGCTCTAATCACCATGAAGTGTATGGCAGATGGTACAATATACCACTGAAAGGGTTTCTAAATATGTCAGGAAAGTGCTGACCTTCTGGAAAGTGTTGACTTATTTTGGGGGATCTAGGCAAAGGTTAAGTTTTCCACCTTCTATTGCCCCCAATAGCCTTAATACGTTTAGAGGAACAAAATCCTGAAGATCGTGCCATCTAAGCAGCAATCTGTTGCCCACAAACATTAAATCTGAATGA
Source organism: Bufo gargarizans (assembly GCF_014858855.1). Classification (NCBI taxonomy): domain Eukaryota; kingdom Metazoa; phylum Chordata; class Amphibia; order Anura; family Bufonidae; genus Bufo; species Bufo gargarizans. Next base: position 190,281,947 of record NC_058087.1, read on the forward strand.
GGAAGAACAATTTCCATATCCTACATACCGGAGAGGTGTTTGCTGCATGGAAAGGCAGCTCTCACCTCCTCAGACGAGCAGATCTCCCACAGGATAGGGGATAACTATTAGATTGGTGAGGGTCTTACTGCTGGGACCTCCACCCATCATGAGAACATAGGCCCCCGTACCCCCAGCAGCCTCTTGACATGAATGTAGCACCCGCACAGGCCGGTACTCTATGAGAGTTCCAAAAATAGTTAAGCTCTGTACTCGGCTATCTCCGGCCTTCCATAGAAATGGATAGAGCAGCCACACGCATGCCAGAACGGCCGCTCTGTTCATTTCTGGAGTCTGCAGGGAGTATGGGATGTGGGTTCAACCTCTGGGACCTGCTCCTTTCCCAGGAATGGAGCCTAGACGTTTATAGAGAGCACACCGCTCTATGAGGAGAGGAGCAGTATAGGGAGAGATGCCGGCATGGTCCAACAGCTAATAGTAAGTGTTACATCTCACACAAAGGATAATAAAAGGCAAAGACTCACTTTAAGACATCATTTAGTTTTAATTCATGATTCTAATACTGGAATTTTCAAACAGAGAGAAAGCGGCATAGAGCGGCTCGGAGAAGGAGGCGGTGAAGGTGTGTAAGTGTCTGATGGGGTCACACAGCTGATAGAAAGACAGGCGCCCAGCCTCATAGTCCAGATAGACCCCGACAACCTTCACAGGAGAGTCTGACACCAGCGGCTTATAGGTATTGTTATGACGCACACCAAAACTATTAATTAACATCAAACCCCAGGATTTCTCATTATAACCAATAAAAGATTCATTTCCATGAACCTTCCTCTCCAGACTTTCCTCGGCCACTCCAATGCTCCATTTCTCTGCCCGACTCACATCCACCTCCCAGTAATGTCTCCCAGAGGAGAAGCTGCTGGAGCTTAAAACCTGACAGGATATAAACCTCTGTGGCCCATCGGGTCTGCCCTTTGATTTCGCTGTATAAAACGCAGATTTGAGATCCCGTGATATATTAATCTTATTATGAGCAGTGTCTATATCCAGCAGTACGTCTGATTTCTCCATCACTGGGAACTGTCTCTTCTTCTTCATATCAGTTAGATTCTTGGCAAAGCGTAACAGTCCTCTGTGTAATATCTGTGAGACTAAGTCTTCACCCAGACACTGAGCCTCTCGTACATCGCCGATGACATCACATCTCCTATCACTGATGTCAACACTGTTTACGTTTCCTTTTAGGAAAGTCAGTGGATCTGTGAAATTAAATAATCCTTCAAATTGATTAATCTTCTTTGTCAGCTCATCTTTGTGTAGCTCCACCTGTTTCATCAGATCAGAGACTGAGAGTGACACCTGCTCCTTCTGTCTGGAAATCTCACCCTGGATTCTCTTTTCTATATCATCCAGCTTCTCCTTGAGATCAGTAAAAAGACCAGTGACTTTCTCAGCGAGTCTGACTGATTTCTCTTCCTCTTCTGTCTTATGATCCTTTAGATTCTGGACTCTTCTTCCAACTTCTTCTCTCTCAGACTTCACTTTCTCAATTACAGATCTAAGTTTCTCTTTTTCCTTCTCGGAGGCCACGTCCAGTAGCTCCACGTCATGTCCCTTGTGGTCTCCAGCCACCCAGCAGGACACACAGATACAGGCGGCGTCCATCGGACAGTAATATTTTAGAACCTCTTTGTGTGTGGAGCATTTTCTGTCCTCCAGGGTAACAGTAGGTTCAACCAAAGTATGTTCTGATGACTTACTGTGTCTTCTTAAATGCTTTTCACAGAACGAGGCCTCACACTGCAGACATGTCCTCACAGCCAGTACAGGAGACTTAGTACAGTAAGTACAGAAGATCCCGGTCTCCTCCATATCAGACTGAGCAGATAAGAAATGCTCCACTATGTTCCCCAGCTTCCTGTTCTTCTCCAGGGTCGGATGCTCCGAATATTCTGCTCTGCAGTCAGGAAAGGAATACACTCCAGCTGCCTCCTGTGCATCCAGCGCACTCACAATACACCAGCGGCAGAAGTTGTGTCCACATCTCAGGGATACGGGATCTGTATAGAGGCTAAGGCAGATGGAGCAGTCCAGCTCGGCCCTCAGATCAGCAGACGCCATTGTGGTACGGAGGAGCAGGAAATGAAAGCTTAAATAGGAAGGATTTACATAAGAAGGGCATTAGGTTTCTTAAGAAGAATTAACCCCTCCCATCCCCACCCCTCTTAATGAAAGGAAGTGATTTAGACAATGGTAAAATGGCCACAGGAGACATTCCCACTGAGTTCCATTTCATGTGATCAAGGTCTAAAATTAAAAACTAGAAGTTGAAATTAGAAAACTGAAGTTATAAATATGAAGGTGTATTGAAGGAGGAGAAGAGGAGTCTTATCATGTGAACCTCTGTTAAAGAGGTTGTCCAGTGTTTTTATACCGAATGTCTATCCTCAGGGTAGGCCACCCATATCAGATTGGCGAGGTCTGACTCCCTGCCGTTCAGCTATTACCTTGTAGCTCAGGAGCCAGAACTACACGGCTCCGTACATTGCTTGCATTATTATTAGTTATGAGCGGGAGGTGCCATATTCGATTTCGCGATATTTTGCGAATATTCAATTGAATATTCGTATTATATTCCTCGAAATCAAATATTCGTAGTTATTTCATTTATTGCAAATAATATGCGATTAAATTAATCGTGCAATTTTTTTTTCTGTATAAGGCAACGTTCCTATGACTATGGCTAGGCTAATATGTGTATTTTACGAATATTCTTAATATTGCTCTAACGTCGTCTTTTAGAATATTCGTAATATTCTAAAAGACGAAGTTAGAGCAATATTACGAATATTCGTAAAATACACATATAGACTGTAATTTATGTGTACTGTTATTCCACTTTGGCATACTGCTCCCCGACAAGCGTCCCCCGTAACCATGGGAACGCCTGTGCGTTAGAATATACCATCGGATCTGAGCTTTCACAATCTCAGGGAAAACTCAGATCCGATAGTATTTTCTAACCCACAGGCGTTCCCATGGTGACGGGGACGCTTGTCGGGGAGGAGTATGCGACCAACTGTACAGATAGGAAAAAAATAATGCCAAAATTCTAAATAACGAATATATTCACTATATTGCTATGTATTCGTTTTTTTGAATATTGGTCATTTTATTTTCCATATGAAAACATGATTCCCCCTGCTTAAGTTGGTTGTGGGCCAATGGCTTATTGACCCACAAGCAAGAAGCAGGGAGAAATCATATTTTCAGATGAAAAAAAAAAAACGAATATTCGATTTTGCAAATATATAGAACTATATTCAAAATATTCTTGAAAGTTACGATATTCGAGAAAAAAAATTCGCAATTCGAATATTCGCGCTTAACACTAATTATGATATCACTTCTGGGTCGGTTGGTGGCAGAGGAACATAATAATAATGATAATAATAATAACATTCATACACCTCCTACCATAAAAAAGACTGACAGAAGTCCCTAAAGTAAACTTATTGCCTATTACCATAACAGAACTATATCTTTAGAGCAAATCGGACATTAGAAAAGAGAGGCATTGGAGAACGTAATAAAACACACAAATGTACAATACAAAGGCTCATCTTATAATGTATCTTCCCATGTAAAAGGCCCTTATACTGTGATGTATTAAATTGTATTTCCGGTATTTCATTTTATGTGAATTTAGGATGGAGAGCCATGGGTTTGGTTCGATGTCTGGATGGAATGAACCTGATCAGGATGTAAATGTCCATTGTTCACCTGAACCTCACATACAGAGGTCTCCGAGTCCCCCCGGTATCTCTTACAGATGCTAATCAGGGGTGTGACTACTTTGCCGCCCGGCAGGTACAATGTGTACAGGTGGCCATACACATTAGTGGATGAAAATAGATAATGTAAATTAAAACTTACGTTCATCAGTGGAAATTTAACAGTGAACAATCATCTTACCCCACCGTTCACAGACTATTATTTTAAAAACAAGTTGGGTGGGTTTATTATTTTCATGCGATAACCAGACCAAAGATCTTTCTTTAAAAGAACATTCCTAGAAAGATCTTTCATCCATCATCTGGTGGGTAATTTGAACAACTCTAACAGCCAATATGGACTAAAATGTGCCGTCTCTGTGAAGCAGTGTCTGACCGCCCCACCAGAGTGCCATAGGGTCCTCGTTGTGTTCCCAGAATCTGATAACATAGTGGCCTCAAATGTCCAAGAGAACAAAAGGCTGCCTTTGGAGCTAATCCCCTGCCACTATGGTCTAGTTCTTTAAATCAAAACATGGCCCACCAGAGTACCAAGGGCTCTGATATCAAAGGACCGAAAAGAAAAAAATATTTGATGCTGCCTTTGGAGACAACAATTTGCCACAAGGGTCTATTTCTTTGAATCAAGGCCTATTAGACTTTATTGATGATATCTGAGGGTTGGGCCCCAAGAATAATTTCCTTTGGTGGGCCCAAAGAACCCCTGTCCTACTATACTGTGAAAGGAACGTTCACCAGATGTTTGTTTGTTCTACTTCTGACCAATCACCCGACAAACAAGCAAAAATCACAGCTTTTTTGGGAGAACATTTCCCTGTTATAAACATAGGATGTCCTGCCAACAAGAGAAAACTGTATGGGCATGAATGATAGTATTAATAATTTATAATTGTTTGTTCCCATCCTCATGGTCATCTCTACATGCTGTATCATCGATACATATTAGGCAGAAATCTTTTTACACCAACATATTTTCTACCCCTAACAAGCAGCGATCGTTCTCAGTGTTCAGTGATTGTGAGTAATTTTAAGTCCGCATTAGAGATCCGACTCACAATTCTCTGCTCGTGGCAGCTGATCATTGAGATGTCTACACAGGGCTACGATTGGGAACAAACGCTCATAGAAGACATAGGTTTGCCCCATTCAAGTGCAAAAAGGGCTTTAAATAAAGGACAATTTCAGGAGGCCGTATAACATGAAAACTCACTAGAAAAACGTCATTCACATAATAGCGTATAACAAACAATATATCGGGAGAACCTCTAGAACTTTAATAAAAGGTGTTAGAACAACCTAGAGCAGGTGATGAAAAGCAGACATCATCCAACCATTTTACGCTCATACACAATTACAATTCTGGGACATAATGTTTGCAGCAGCTGAAACATTAGATAGAGATTGGAGAGAGGAGGACCATACATCCCAGATGTCAAGGGCAGAATCCCAGAATATTTGATTTTGGAACATTGGTCCCCAGAGAACTCAGAACGCAGAAATTGAGAACATTGGCTGTTCAGTACCAGGGCTATGATACGCTCTCCAGTTGACTGCATTCACACATTTTCCACCAACACCGGATGAGTTGTTCAGTCTGTGTCAGTTATAACCTATGTATAGAATCTATAAAGAATTGCCACAGGTAGTTGTGCGGGATTGTTCAGAACGGCTGACCGGCCACTCTGCTCATTTCTGGGGTCTGCAGGGAGTATGGGATGTGGGTCCCACCTCTGGACCTGCTCCTCTCTCAGGAATTGGGCCTAGACGTCTATAGAGAGCACACCACTCTATGAGGAGAGGAGCGGTATAGGGAGAGATGCGGGCATGGTCCAGCAGCTAATAGTAAGGGTTATATCTCACACAAAGGATAATAAGAGGCAAAGATTCACTTTAAGACATTATTTAGTTTTATTTTATGACTCTAATACTGGAATTTTCAAACAGAGAGAAAGCGGCATAGAGCGGCTCGGAGAAGGAGGCGGTGAAGGTGTGTAAGTGTCCGATGGGGTCACACAGCCGATAGTTGGACAGACTCATAGTCCAGATAGATCCCGACTACCTTCACAGGAGAGTCTGACACCAGCGGCTTAAAGATATTGTTATGAAGTGTTGTAAGATCATTATTAAATGGCCACAGGAGACATTCCCACTTTGTTCCATTTCATGTGGTCAAGGTCTGAAATGAAAAACTAGAAGTAGAAAACTGAAGTTATAAATATGAAGGTGCATTGAAGGAGGAGAAGGAGTCTCATCATGTTAACCTCTGTTAAAGAGGTTGTCCAGGGTTTTGATACTGATTGTATATCCTCAGGGTAAGCCATCCATATCAGATTGGAATGGGTTACCATTCACTTCAATGGGAACAATGCTGTGGTTACCAGCTCTGCCCGCTGCACATCGAAGCCCGTGTGGTTCTGATGCCGGAACTACAAGGTAACAGCTGATTGGCAGGGATACGAAGTGTCAGATCCCCAACAATCGGATATTGATAGCCCGTCCTGAAGATAAGCTATCGATATGGAAACACTGGACAACCCATTTTGGGCTCTTGGGTTATTTAATCATGTTTCACTAGTTTTTTCTTTCAGGCAGAATAGAAGCATTAAAGGGATTGTCCTATAATCCACATAATAGGTAATTGGTGTCTGATCGCTGGGAATCATAAAAACTGGGGTCCATTGTCTTCTGCTTGACTAGAGCAGCAGTCATGCGTCAAAGCTTAAGGGGTGGACAAAGGTATCTCATATCTACTCCGCTATCTCCATCATATCTGTAGACTTTGATTGGAGCAGAATTACGCATACATGGTCGCAGGTTCATTTAAGTAGGGGACATCAAGGAGATAAAAGATCTAAATTTGATTTTCATTTTTTTCCCTAACACGTTTTCACTCTTCAGGTCCATTTACCTGATCCGATATTGGTATTCGAGATCTACAATACGATCTTTGGAAGTGACTTGAGACGAGCGAGAGGCTGATGACAAGGCGGACCTGTCACTGTTGTTTTGTGGGCGATCGCACCTCTCTGTGAATATAAACCGGGCTCGGCCTGCTTTGCACATTCTAGTGTGAATTAAGTTTTTGCATTTGCTTAAGGATATTTTATATATTTTTTTAACAGATTGCACGCCCCTGACATAATAGTATACGAGGACTACACTGAAAAATCATGAATTCTGAGTTCATGTGATGAACGAGTCATTACAAACCCTGAAACACGTTACAAACATACAGAATAAAGAAGAATCCCTTCCGCCAATGATTAGTGTCTTGAACATCCTTGAGGTGACAGCGAAGTCTTCACCTTTTGTCCTTTTATGTGAACATAATAGTATCGGAAGCAGCTTTCAGTCTGGATGAATATTCTTCATAGATCGATAGAAATAGAGTAATAATCATCAGACATCACTTTTATTATTATATCACTTCCGGGTCAATTGGTGGCAGAAGAACATAATATTATTATCATACACCTCCTGCCATAAAAAAGACTGAAGTCCATACAGTAACCTTATTGCCTGTTACCATAATTGCACTATATCTTTAGGGCAGATCAGACATTAGAAAGGAGAGTCTGTTCTAATCTTTTCTAGTGACCAACGACAAACTATAATTTTCTTCTCGACCGTTCATCACATCTTTCATAATTTTTTGCCGAAGGAACGTCGCCTCATGTTAACGGCATCAGAAAACATAATAAAACACGCAAAGGCTGTACAATACAAATTCTTGTCTTACAATGTATCTCCACGTGTAAAAGGCCCGTCTACTGGGATGTATTATATTTTATATCCGGTATTTTATTTATGTGAATTTAAGATGGAGGGCCATGGGTTTGTCTGGATGGAATGAATCTCATCAGTATGCAAATGTCCATTGTTCACCCTGAACCTCACATACAGAGGTCTCGGAGTCCCCCCCGGTATCTCTTACAGATGCTAATCAGGGGTGTGACTACTATCCCGCCCGGCAGGTACAATGTGTACAGGTGGCCATACGGACGTAGATAATGGATTCGATCAAGCAACAAACAAGTCCTTATTCAAGTCGATAACAGTCGTGTGACAATCCTCTAAAAGCGCAGAGTATTGTGTAAAAAATTCATGAGTGCGATGGTGTAAAAGCCTCCATGGAACCATCTGATCTGTAAACCATTGCTCTCTACACTTCGAATTTCTCGACGATGATTTAGGTTTCTACATCAGAGATAGCAAGAACAACAACCAAACAATTATCCTTGGATCGTTCAATGATTTACTCAGTTTTATAATTTTCAAAAAATCAATGATCTACTCGTGTAAAGGATTCTAAAGGCTCCTGCCTGTTACATGGACTGAATGATCGGGAGTGGACAACTCTTGTTCCCGATGACTGCCCTGTGCTCACACACCACCGATCACCCGACAAACAAGCAAAGACACGTCGCCTCATGTAGACATGGCATGTGCTGCCGACAATGGAGAACCGTATGTGGATGTATGACCGCTCCCATACTTACAGTCATGGCTGCGTTTAATCGACATGCTGCATCACAGGTCAGAGCTCGTGGACAGGCAGAAATCTATCCATGTAAAGGAAACCTAAGGGTCTTTTTATAACACAGGGAGATTGTCCACCCATAACAAGGGCCGATCATTTTTACTATTCAGTGTCTGAGAGAATTTTTAATGGGGGATATACACAGGACATTCGTTCCCGATAATCAACCCATGTAAATATTCCACGGATCGCTCAATGAGCAAATGCTTGTTTACCAAGTAAATACATTGTTTATGCAGCAGACTAGATCATGGTTTCCGGGCAGCAGATCGTGCCGTGTGAGCTGCAATCTGCTGCCCAGGAACACTGAATCTGTATGAAGAAGAGCAATTGCAGTATCCTCCATGTAGTGAAGGTGATTGCTGCATGGAAAGGCAGGTCTCACCTCCTCTGACGAGCAGATAATCCACATGATAGGGGATAATTATTAGATCCATGACGGTCTTACTGCTGGGACCCCAAACCATCATGAGAACGTAGGTCCCCGTAACCCCAACAGTCATTTGAAATGAATGTAGGACCCGGGCGGGCTGGTACTCTATGGGAGTTCCCATCCTGGACTCCTATCTGGACATTTATGGCATATTGACAGCATATGCAATTAATGTCTGATATATGTGGGTCTCACCTCTGGGAACTGCTCCTCTCTCTGGAATGGGGCCTGGACTTCTATGGAGAGCACACCGCTCTATGAGTAGAGGAGCAGTATAGGGAGAGATGCGGGCATGGTCCAGCAGCTTATAGTAAGTGTTATATTTCACACAAATCATAATAAAAGGCAAAGATTCACTTTTAAACATTATTTCTTTTTATTTCATGATTCTAATACTGGAATTTTCAAACAGAGAGAAAGCGGCATAGAGCGGCTCGGAGAAGGAGGCGGTGAAGGTGTGTAAGTGTCTGATGGGGTCGCACAGCTGATAAAAGGACAGACGCCCGGCCTCATAGTCCAGATAGACCCCAACAACCTTCACAGAAGAATCGGACACCAGCGGCTTATAGATATTGTTATGACGCACACCAAAACTATTAATTAACATCAAACCCCAGGATTTCTCATTATAACCAATAAAGGATTCTACTCCATTAACCTTCCTCTCCAGACTTTCCTCGGCCACTCCAATGATCCATTTCTCTGCCCGACTCACATCCACCTCCCAGTAATGTCTCCCAGAGGAGAAGCTTCTGGAGCTTAAAACCTGACAGGAGATAAACCTCTGGGGCCCATCGGGTCTGTCCTGTGATGTTGCGGTATAAAACGCAGATTTGAGATCCCGTGATATATTAATCTTATTATGAGCCGTGTCTATATCCAGCAGTACGTCGGATTTCTCCATCACTGGGAACTGTCTCTTCTTCTTCATATCAGTTATATTCTTGGCAAAGTGTAACAGTCCTCTGTGTAATATCTGTGAGACTAAGTCTTCACCCAGACACTGAGCCTCTCTTACATCACCGATGACATCACTGATGTCAACACTGTTTACATTTTCTTTTAGAAAAGTCAGTGGATCTGTGAAATTAAATAATCCTTCAAATTGATTAATCTTCTTGGTCAGCTCATCTTTGTGTAGCTCCACCTGTTTCACCAGATCAGAGACTGAGAGTGACACCTGTTCCTTCTGTCTGGAAATCTCACCCTGGATTCTCTTTTCTAGATCCTTCAGCTTCTCCTTCAGATCAGTAAAAAGACCAGTTACTTTCTCAGCGAATCTGACTGATTTCTCTTCCTCTTCTGTCTTATGATCCTTTAGATTCTGGACTCTTCTTCCAGCCTCTTCTCTCTCAGACTTCATTTTCTCAATCACAGATCTAAGTTTCTCTTTCTCCTTCTCGGAGGCCACGTCCAGTAGCTTCACGTCATGTCCCTTGTGGTCTCCAGCCACCCAGCAGGACACACAAATACAGGCGGCGTCCATCGGACAGTAATATTTCAGAACCTCTTTGTGTGTGGAGCATTTTCTGTCCTCCAGGGTAACAGTAGGTTCAACCAAAGTATGTTCTGATGACTTACTGTGTCTTCTTAAATGCTTTTCACAGAACGAGGCCTCACAATGTAGACATGTTTTTACAGCCAGTACAGGAGACTTAGTACAGTAAGTACAGAAGATCCCGGTCTCCTCCATATCAGACTGAGCAGATAAGAAACGCTCCACTATGTTCCCCAGCTTCCTGTTCTTCTCCAGGGCCGGACGCTCCGGATATTCTTCTCTGCAGTCAAGACAGGAATACACTCTAGCTGCCTCCTGTGCATCCAGCGCACTCACAATACACCAGCGGCAGAAGTTGTGTCCACATCTCAGAGATACGGGATCTGTAAAGAGGCTCAGGCAGATACAGCAGTCCAGCTCGGCCCTCAGATCAGCAGACGCCATTGTGGTACGGAGGAGCAGGAATCGAAAGCTTAAATAGGAAGGATTTACATAAGAAGGGCATGAGGTTTCTTAAGAAGAATTAACCCCTCCCATACCCACCCCCTCTTACTGAAAGGAAGTGATTTAGACAATGGTAAAATGCCCACAGGAGACATTCCCACTGAGTTCCATTTCATGTGATCAAGGTCTAAAATGAAAAACTAGAAGTTGAAATTAGAAAACTGAAGTTTTAAATATGAAAGTGTATTGAAGAAGGAAAAGAGGAGTCTCATCATGTAAACCTCCGGTAAAGAGGTTGTCCAGGGTTTTGATACTGATTGTCTATCCTCACGGTAGGCCACCCATATCAGATTGGCGAGGTCTGACTCCCTGCTGTTCAGCTATTACCTTGTAGCTCAGGAGCCTGAACTACACTGCTCCGTACATTGCTTTCATTATTATATCACTTCTAGGTCGGTTGGTTGCAGAGGAACATAATAATAATAATAATAACATTCATACGCCTCCTACCATAAAAAAGACTGACCGAAGTCCCTAAAGTAAACTTATTGCCTATTACCATAACAGAACTATATCTTTAGAGCAAATCGGACATTAGAAAAGAGAGGCATTAGAGAACGTAATAAAACACACAAATGTACAATACAAAGGCTCGTCTTATAATGTATGTCCCCGTGTAAAAGGCCCGTATACTGGGATGTGTTATAATTTATATCCAGTATTTCATTTTATATGAATTTAGGATGGAGAGCCATGGTTTTGGTTCGATGTCTGGATGGAATGAATCTAATCAGGATGCAAATGTCCATTGTTCACCTGAACCTCACATACAGAGGTCTCCGAGTCCCCCGGTATCTCTTACAGATGCTAATCAGGGGTGGGACTACTATCCCGCCCGGCAGGTACAATGTGTACAGGTGGCCATACACATTAGTGGATGAAAATGGATAATGTCAATTAAAACTTACGTTCATCAGTGGAAATTTAACAGTGAACAATCGTCTTAGCCAACCGTTCACAGACTATTATCATTTTAAAAACAAGTTGGGTGGGTTTAATAATTTCATGCAATACACAGTGGCCTCAAATGTCCAGAAGAAAAAAAGGCTGCCTTTGGAGCTAATCCCCTGCCACTATGGTCTATTTCTTTAAATCAAAACCTATAAGACTTTATTAATGAGAATAATTTCCTTTGGAGCGACTAACCTGTCGGCATCAGACTGGCCCACCAGAGTACCAAGGGATCCTCCAATGGGCCTAGGCTCTGATATCATAAAGGACCCAAAAGAAAAAAATATTTGGTGCTGCCTTTGGAGACAACAAATTGCCACAAGGGTCTATTTCTTTGAATCAAGGCCTATTAGACTTTATTGATGATATATGAGGGTTGGGCCCCAAGAATAATTTCCTCTGGTGGGTCCAAGGAACCCTAGTCCTACCATATTGTGAAAGGCACGTTCACCAGATGTTTGTTTGTTCTACTGCTGACCAATCACCCGACAAACAAGCAAAAATCACTGCTTTTTTTGGCAGAACATTGCCCTGTTATAAACATAGGATGTCCTGCCGACAAAAGAAAACTGTATGGGGATGAATGATCGTATTAATAATTGTCTGTTCCCATCCTCATGGTCATCTCTGCATGTAGCTATCACTTTATGAGTGCAGATCAACATGCTGCATCATTGATCGTTAGGCAGAATTCTGTCCATATAAAGGAACCCAAGGTCTTTTTACACCAACATATTCTCTACCCCTAACATGCAGCGATCATTCTCACTGTTCAGTGATTGTGAGCAATTTTAAGTCCACATAAGAGATCCGACTCACAATTTTCTGCTCGTGGCAGCTGATCGTAGAGATGTCTACACAGGGCAACAATTGGGAACAAACGCTCATAGGAGACATAGGTTTGCCCCATTTGTGAAAACTCACTAGAAAAACATAATACACATAATAGCGTATAACAAACAATATATCGGGAGAACCTCTAGAGCTTTAATAAAAGGTGTTAGAACAACCTAGAATAGAAGAGCAGGTGATGAAAAGCAGACATCATCCAACCATTTTACGCTCATACACAATCACAATCCTGGGACATAATGTTTGCAGCAGCTGAAACATTAGATAGAGATTGGAGAGAGGAGGACCATACATCTCAGATGTCAAGGGCAAAATCGCAGGAAATATTTGATTCTGGAACACTGGTCCCCAGAGAACTCAAAGCAGAAATTGAGAACTTTGGCTGTTCAGTACCAGGGCTATGATACGCTCTCCAGTTGACTTCATTCACACATTTCCCACCAACACCGGACGAGTTGTTTAGTCTGAGTCAGTTATAACCTATGTATAGAATCTATAAAGAATTGTCACAGGTAGTTGTGCGGGATTGTTCAGAACGGCACCTGATGACTACATTTTAGGAGAGTAGTCAACTGGCACCCACTTAGGGACATCCGATTAGGCCTCATGAACATTGTTTGGGTCTGCATCTGAGCGCATCCATTCACTTCAATGGGGCCGCAAAAGATGCGGACAGCACACCGTACACTGTCCTCATCCATTGCTCCGTTCCTTGTCCGTTTTGTGGGCAAGAATATTCATTTCTATTAGGGGCAGCCCGTTCCATTCTGCAAATTGCAGAACGCGCACGGGCAGCATTCTTGTTTTGCAGATCCGCAATTTGCTGACCACAAAACACGGGGCAGTCGTGTGCATGAGGCCTTAGAGTTATGTCAGGTGTAATCAGGATTATTTATAGGTCACACACATATGCCGATATAAAGTAGTTATCGGCAAATAGAGCATTTCTTCATGTGTACACCAATGCCGGAGAATCGGACGCCAATAATGTAATAGGCTCTAAGAGTATGTAATGGGGCATTTTGGGAGACCAGAAGAATATTGAGTTAGAGAGAGATCAGACAAGGTCGGTCGCGGTGGTGTCCTCTCTATTCTCTGCCATGGCATTTTTCAGATGTCCCATAGAAGTAAATGGTGAAATCCTTACATATGCAGCTTGCTTCTCCATTCACATTAAGGCCCCATTTCTGAGATAGGAGTAGATCCTGGGGGTGTCCTCTTTTCCCACTTATCTTTGCTTTAATCTTAGGATCTCTGGCTGAAACTATAAGAAGCCATCTCTTCATACAAGGAATCCCAGGAGCTAGCACCACTCATACAATTAAACTTTGCAGATGACATTATAATTCTGTTCCAGAACCCAGTAATTTCTATAGTAACTACGTATCACATATATTATAGTAGTTAGTATAATATCATACTACACAATTAAATCCTAGTCACAAGTTTTTGGTATTAATACAGGTGACACTTCACTCCCATACTGAAGGAACAGCACTCCTCTGCTCATCCAGACTCTTACAGGATTATCACCTAATTTCCCAGATCCAAAAGGACCTAGATAATTTTGATAAAGCTGAACTTTTTGGTGTGGTAAATTGGCGATCTAGAAAATGTTACTAGTACCTAAAACCAGAGTCAGACAGGTTTCTTGAGCCCACCATTGGAAAGTATTCTGAAGGTCCAACCCCTCTATCATCAATAAAGTCTAAAAGGTTTTGGGTCAAAAAAATATTCCCTAGTGACAACTGATTGTCTCCAACTCTATTGACTCTTCCAGTTCCAGCGTTTACCTTCCACACTGGACAGGTGAGATTAGAGCCCTTTACTCCATGCTTGCAGAACCCACGACCCAGTGTCTTACAACTCCATATTTTATAACAGCAAAGAGACGTAAATACGCCTATGCCACACAACAATGGAGAGCTGCCTACATGACTACAGGCTCTAATCACCATGAAGTGTATGGCAGATGGTACAATATACCACTGAAAGGGTTTCTGAATATGTCAGGAAAGTACTGACCTTCTAGAAAGTGTTGACCTTTTCTGGGGGATCTAGCCAAAGGTTATGCTTTCCACCTTCTATTGCACCCCAATAGCCTTAATACGTTTAGAGGAACAAAATCCTGAAGAGCGTGCCATCTAAGCAGCAATCTGTTGCCCACAAACAGAAAATCTGAATAAGGTAGAAAAATTTCAGTATCCTCCATGCAGGAGAGGTGATTGCTGCATGGAAAGGCAGCTCTCACCTCCTCTAACAAGGAGATCCCCCACAGGATAGGGGATAACTATTAGATTGGTGAGGGTCCTATTGCTGGGACCCCCACCCATCATGAAAATTTGGGCCCCCATACTCCCAGTAGCCCCTTGACATAAATGTAGCACCTGGACGGGCCGGTACTCTATGGGAGTTCCAAAAATAGTTAAGCTCTGTACTCGGCTATCTCTGGTACTCCCATAGAAATGGATGGAGCAGACGCAAACATGCCAGACCGGCTGCTCTGTTTATTTTTTGGAGTCTGCAGGGAGCATGGGATTTGGGTCTCACCCCTGGGACCTGCTCCTCTCTGAGGAATGGAGCCTAGACGTTTATAGAGAGCATACCGCTCTATGAGGAGAGGAGCGGTATAGGGAGAGATGCGGGCATGGTCCAACAGCTAATAGTAAGTGCTACATCTCACACAAAGGATAATAAAAGGCAAAGATTCACTTTAAGACATCATTTAGTTTTAATTCATGATTCTAAAACTGGAATTCTCAAACAGATAGAAAGCGGCATAGAGCGGCTCGGAGAAGGAGGCGGTGAAGGTATGTAAGTGTCTGATGGGGTCACATAGCTGATAGAAGGACAGACGCCCGGCCTCATAGTCCAGATAGACCCCGACAACCTTCACAGAAGAATCGGACGCCAGCGGCTTAAAGGTGTTGTTATGACGCACACCAAAACTATTAATTAACATCAAACCCCAGGATTTCTCATTATAACCAATAAAGGATTCTACTCCATTAACCTTCCTCTCCAGACTTTCCTCGGCCACTCCAATGATCCATTGCTCCGCCCGACTCACATCAACCTCCCAGTATTGTGTCCCAGAGGAGAAGCTGCTGGAGCTTAAAACCTGACAGGAGATAAACCTCTGGGGCCCATCGGGTCTGTCCTTTGAGGTCGCAGTATGAAACGCAGATTTGAGATCCCGTGATATATTAATCTTATTATGAGCCGTGTCTATATCCAGCAGTACGTCTGATTTCTCCATCACTGGGAACTGTCTCTTCTTCTTCATATAAGTTAGATTCTTGGCAAAGCGTAACAGTTCTCTGTGTAATATCTGTGAGACTAAG
The DNA here is from genome assembly GCF_014858855.1 of Bufo gargarizans. Lineage (NCBI taxonomy): Eukaryota > Metazoa > Chordata > Amphibia > Anura > Bufonidae > Bufo > Bufo gargarizans. Next base: position 190,297,863 of record NC_058087.1, read on the forward strand.
TCTTCACCCAGACACTGAGCCTCTCTTACATCACCGATGATATCACAGCTCCTATCACTGATGTCAACACGGTTTGCATTTTCTTTTAGGAAAGTCAGTGGATCTGTGAAATTAAATAATCCTTCAAATTGATTAATCTTCTTGGTCAGCTCATCTTTGTGTAGCTCCACCTGTTTCATCAGATCAGAGACTGAGAGTGACACCTGCTCCTTCTGTCTGGAAACCTCACCCTGGATTCTTATTTCTAGATCATCCAGCTTCTCCTTGAGATCAGTAAAAAGACCAGTGACTTTCTCAGCGAGTCTGACTGATTTCTCTTCCTGTTCTGTCTTATGATACTTTAATCTCTGGACTCTTCTTCCAGCTTCTACTCTCTCAGACTTCACTTTCTCAATCACCTTCTTAGAGGCCACTTCCAATAGTTCCACGTCATGTCCCTTGTGGTCTCCGGCCACCCAGCAGGACACACAAATACAGGTGGCGTACATCGGACAGTAATATTTCAGAACCTCTTTGTGTGTGGAGCATTTTCTGTCCTCCAGGGTAACAGTTGGTTCAACCAAAGTATGTTCTGATGACTTACTGTGTCTTGTTAAATGCTTTTCACAGAACGAGGCCTCACACTGCAGACATGTCCTCACAGCCGGTACAGGAGACTTAGTACAGTAAGTACAGAAGATCCTGGTCTCCTTCATATCAGGCTGAGCAGATAAGAAACGCTCCACTATATTCCCCAGCTTCCTGTTCTTCTCCATGGCCGGACGCTCCAGATATTCTGCTCTGCAGTCAGGACAGGAATACACTCCAGCTGCCTCCTCTGCATCCAGCGCACTCATAATACAGGAGCGGCAGAAGTTGTGTCCACATCTCAGGGATACAGGATCTGTATAGAGGCTCAGGCAGATGGAGCACTCCAGCTCGTCCCTCAGATCAGCAGAGGCCATTGTGGTACGGAGGAGCAGGAATCGAAAGCTTAAATAGGAAGGATTTACATAATAAGGGCAGGAGGTTTCTGAAGAATGAACCCCTCCCATCCCCACCCCTCTTAATGAAAGGAGGCAATTTAGACAATGGTAAAATGGCCACAGGAGACATTCTCACTTAGTTCCAATTTCATGTGGTTAAGGCCCAAAATGAAAAACTAGAAGTTGAAATTAAAAAAACTTAAGTTATAAATATGAAGGTGTATTGAAGGAAGGGAAATTAAGTCTCATCATCTGAACTTCACTTGAAGAGGTTGTCCAGGGTTTTGATACTGATTGTCTATCCTCAGGGTAGGCCACCCATATCAGATTAGCGAGGTCTGACTCCCTGACATTCAGCTGTCACCTTGTAGCTCAGGAGCCAAAACGACACGGCTCCGTACATTGTGCAGGGAATGGAGCTGGTTACCATTCACTTCAATGGGAACAATGCTGTGGACCCCCTCTCAATCATAAAAATTGGGATCCATGGTCTTCTGCCTGAATGGAGCAGCAGTCATGCATTTAAAGCTTAAGGGGCGGACAAGGGTATCTGATATCTACTCCGCTATCGCCATCATATCTGTAGACTTAGATTGGAGCAGAATTACTCATACATGGTCGCAGGTTCATTCAAGTGGGGGACATGGGACCCCTTTTCTGGTGAAGGTCCCAGCAATTGGACATTTCTATCTTGTGGATAACCCTTCGTAGGAGGATTCTGGCCATGTGCAGCTAGATTGTTCCTCGCAGGCAGTAATATGTCCTCTAGGCTTCTGATTTAATAGTTACTGTCGGGTGAGATATAAATTCTAAATTAGATTTTTTTTCTTCCTAACACGTCTGCACTGTTCAGGTCCATTTACCTGATCAGATATTGGTATTAGAGATCTACAATACGATGATGGAATAACTCGAGACGAGTGAGAAAAATTAACATTAGAATGAAAGAATAAAGAAGATGCTATTGTGAGGCTGATGACAAGGCGGACCGGTCTCTACTGTTTACTGATGGATACTTGTCATTACTGGAGAACCCCTTGATTGTTAAACATGTACAACCCTTTAGGGTATAGTGAATTTATCGTATGATCACATTTTGGTTTTCCAAATTACATAATCTCTCTCCCAAATGGCTCTCAAAGTGACCCGTCCTCCTGGACTCCAGGACAACGTGCTCAACATATCACAAATGGCTTAGTATGTGGATAATAAAACCGTGTCTTTTTATTGACAATCACAAAGTAACATCTTAAAAAGCTTCCAAGACAACACATTTCTGGTTCTAAACCCCTTCTTCAGCTCAAAAAGAAAAGCATAAATCTTTCACATAGACTTTAGGATATATCTCCATAAACAAACGGGAAAGGCCGTGAAAGGGAAGGGTCAAGGTTCATGCGATTACAAATTGTTGCATATAAAAGCATAAAATCATAAGACGACATGCTCTGGATTAGCAGATGATATGAATAATAATAATCAAACATCGCTTTCATTATTATATAACTTCTGGATCGGTTGGTGGCTGAGGAACATAATCATAATCATACACCTCCCATGATAGAAAAGACTGACAGAAGTCCCTAAAGTAAACTTATTGCCATAAGGGAACTATATCTTTAGAGCAGATCGGACATTAGAAAAGAGAGATTGCTCCAATCTTTTCTAGTGACCGGACGTCGCGATCCAACGAAGAAAGACAATTGTCGTTTGCCGTTGTCACACCTTTTGTGATTTTTTTTTGCCAGAGGAACGTCCCTTCTGTAAACGGCTTTGGACTGTACATTGTACAATACAAATGCTCATCTTATAATTTATCTGCTTGTGTAAAAGGCTCGTATTATATTTTATATCCGGTATTTAATCTATGTGAATTTAGGATGGAGGGCCATGGGTTTGGTTCGATGTCTGAATGGAATGAATCTCATCTAAATATCCATTGTTCACCCTGTGTCACACATACAGAGGTCTCCGAGTCCCCCCGGTATCTCTTACAGATGCTAATCAGGGGTGTAACTACTATCCCGCCCGACATGTACAATGTGTACAGGTGGCCATACACATTAGAAGGAAGAAAAGCTGCAGCACTCTTCCAAATCTTGCAGTTTCTTCAATAATGTGCATCAAAAATGGCAACGTTTTGACTATACCCTAATCTGTATCAAGCCAAAAGTGAATGTATATGGTATTGTTTGGATACCCTAATGTACATACGTCATAAGTGATCCACCCACTATTCATGAACCGCTCACCAACTGTACATAGACATCTGGTTAAATATACAGGTGAAACGCGAAAAATTAGAATATCGTGCAAAGTTAATTAATTCCAGTAATGCAACCATAAAGGTGAAACTAATATATGAGACTCATTACAGGCAAAGCGAGATATTTCAAGCCTTTATTTGTTAGGATTTGGATGATTATGGCTTACAGCTTATGAAAGCCTTAAAGTCACAATTTCAGGTCCCCTTTGCTCCTGGGGTATGGATCAATTAGCTGACTAGAGTGCGACACTTTGAGCCTAGAATATTGAACCTTTTTATAATATTCTAACTTTAAGTTGCATTACTGAAATAAATGAACTTTTACACAACATTTTTCACCTGTACATATTGGTTCTCAAATAAATAATAAATTGTGCAGTTGGTATTGGTGTAAACATGGGGACCGCAGTGGACGTCATTCTACTTAGAGGGTGGAAAGCCGCAGTAGGAGAGGCCAACAAGCATGTGTAGTCACAAAGTGCGGGAAGCAGCGTGGGTGCCACTGGAACGCAAGCCAAGTTCCGGAAGTGATGTCATGGGCGTGCCAAGAATAAACGGAAGTGACGCATTGTATCTCTGGTAACTGGACAACCAAGGTAGCCAGAAACCGGAAGTGACGTATCGCGGCAACTCATAATATACCATACAGAAGGGTATTGGATCAAAACAATAATAGATAAAGCCCTACGAGGGGAGGACTGTGGGCGCTAGGTGAAGATGGGCAATACAGACAAAACAAGCTGGTAGGACAATACACGTTAGTGGACCAAAACAGATTGGTTTTAGCCAACCATTTACAGACGGTTATCATTGGAAAAGAAGTCGGGCGTGTTTAATATTTTCGTATGATAGTCGGATGAAAGATCTTTCTTTGAAATAACATTCTCAGAAGATATTTCATCCATCAAAATAGAAAAGAACTGGCACTCCAGTGATCTTTGCTTATAAGGAATTTATTGGTCACTCATATTAGGGTGACGCGCGTTTTGGCACTCACAGGTGCCTTTTTCAAACAGAAAGTGAGCAGCTAGTATGAGAGATTTCATCCATCGTCTGGTGGGTAATTTAAACAACTGTAACAGCCAATATGCACTAAAATGTGTTGTGTCTGTGAAACCGTCTCTGACCAGCCCACCAGGGGATCCATTGGTGCACCCAGGATACAATACCATAGTGGCCCCAAATATCCAGGAGAAAAAAGGCTTACTTTGGAGCTATTCACTTGCCACTAGGGTCTATTTCTTTAAATCAACATCTATTAGACTCTCTTGATAATATGGGGGTTGGGCCCTGAGAATAATTTCCTCTGGAGGAACTAAGGAACCCCAGTCCGACCATGCTGTGAAAGGAACGATCACCAGATGTTTGTTTAACTGCTGTTCAACCATCAACCAACCTCTATCTAATGTTGGAGGGCCACCTTAAGGGAACTTCTGATGATCAGGAAAAAAAAACTGCGCTTGTTCTCAATCATCGCCCCGTGTGAAAAACTGCATTGGGAGGAATGATCGTATTAATAATCGTTTGTTCCAATCCTCATGGTCATCTCTGCAATCACTTAAGTGCAGATCAACATGCTATATCATCGATCAGAGCTCGTTAGGCAGAAATCTGTCCATGTAAAGCAGGGATGCACAACCTGTGGCCCTCCAGCTGTTGCAAAACTACAACTCCCAGCATGCTCTAATAGCTGTAGGCTGTCCAGGCATACTGCGAATTGTAGTTTTTCAACAGCTGGAGGGCCGCAGGTTGAGCATCCCTGATGTAAAGGAACCTAAGTGAAAACTCATAGGTAAAAACATAATGGCGTATAACAAACAATATATTGGGAGAACCTCTAGACCTAAAAAAAAAAAAAAATGGAAAAAAAGGTGTCAGGACGACCTAGAATATGAGAGCAGATGATGAAAAGCAGACATCATCCAACCTTTTTACACTAAGGCACAATAACAATCCTGGGGCATAATATTCACAGCTATTGAAACATTAGATAGAGATTGGAGAGGGGAGGACCATACATCTCAGATGTCAAGGGCAGAATCACAGGAATTTTTTGAATTTGGAACACTGATCCCTAAAGACTCAAAGGTCAGTGATGGATTCTCCCTGACAAAGCGTTGAATGTCAGGGTGTTCAGTTACAGGGATACGAAACACTCTCCAGTTGATTCCATTCTATTCTCCACCAACACCAGAAGAGTTGTTTAGCCCTGTTTTTTAGATAGCATGGAATCCCATCTAATCTTTGCTTTAATCTTAGGATCTCTGGCTGAAACTATAAGGAGCCATCTCTTCATACAAGGAAACCTAGGAGCTATCACCACTCATACAAGTAAACTTTGCAGACGACATTATAATTGCCTTACAAAACCCAGTAATTTCTATTGTACCACACTTATAGTAGCGACGTATCACACTTATAGTAGTTGGCACAATATCATACTACACAATTAAAAAATCCAAGTCACAAATTCTGGGTATTAATATTCCTCCAGTTCCTTCCCGTTATCTTGGTAAAACACTTCAATCCCATACTAAAGGAACAGCACTCCTCTGCTCATCCAGACTCTTACGGGATTATCACCTAATTTCCCAGATCCAAAAGGATCTAGATACCTTGGTTAAATCTGAACTTTTGGGTGTGGTAAATTGGCCATCTAGAAAATGTTACTAGTACCTAAAGTCACAGTCGGGCGGGTCACTGGGGCCCCACCAGATAAAAGTATTGTCAAGGTCCAACCCCTCTATCATCAATAAAGTCTAAAAGGTTTTGGGTCAAAGAAATAGATCCTAGTGGCAATTGATTGGCTCCAAAGGCAGGGATATTTCTCCTGGACCTTTGGCACCCACTATAGTATGAGAGGTTGCGTCCACCAGAGGATCCTCTGGTTCTCTGTTGGACCAGTCCAATACTGCCTAAAATAAAAACTTTACCATTCCCTATCTATAAATCAATTTTCCACAAACTGCACTCTCTCTAGGTCTACCAATTCTTACGATAAAGCGACAATCCTACATCACAAATATTGGTGGATATTTTCTAATGATTGGATGGAGACAGAGAAGGCTTCAGCCACGGTCTCCAACCTAAAACTTCTCCATGTTGCCAGATCCTTGGATTACTCTTCCCACCTTAACTCTGTAGATATGTAAAGATTTCCTTGCACCTTCATAAGTCTTACAAATCCACTTGTTCCTTACCTCCCATGAGCCGGCCCCTTTCACTCCATACATGCAAAACCCCAACCCAGTGTCTTACAACCCCATATTTTAAAACGGCAGAGGGGCTTTTAATAATCTTGCTCCAATCACCACGAGGCATATGGCAGATGGTATAAAATACCACTCAAACTATCCAAAAGGTTTCTGAATATTTAAGGAAAGTGTTGACCTTCTGGAAAGTGTTGACCTCTTTTTGGGGATCTAGCCAAAGGTTATGCTTTCCACCTTCTATTGCACCCCAATAGCCTTACTACGTTTAGAGGAACTAAATCCCTAAAACTTATAGAAGGATCATGTCATCTACTAATGGCTGCCAGCACATGGGTTGCACAGAAATGGAAAACCTCTGAAACTTCTGACCTACGGAACATTGTTAGGAAAAAGAACACTGGTAATAGATCTGAATAAATGTTTTCTTGAGTCGTGATTCAATACTGCATGGGATTGTGAGAGACTTCCTAAACACAGTGCACCCCTACATAGATAAAATCTTTAATGCAACATGCTTATAGAACCCGTTAACCAGTAACTTTGTGGGAATATCGAGAGAGAAGCACCGTATATCATGCTCTCTCTCCTAGCTACAAGAGATGGAATCGAGACTGGCCCATACACTTTCTATCGAGTCTCACTTTCTTTGTGTCGCTATGACATATCAAGAGTTTTATGGAAACACAGTGACCTATTAAAAAATGAATCAGAATTTCAGACCTAAAAACAAATGGAGGCTGGAAGGCGGAGATTCACACAGTTGCCATTTTGTTATAATTATCTCATGATGCTGATAATGGACTTTTCATACAGATAGAAAGCGGCATAGAGCGGCTCGGAGAAGGAGGCGGTGAAGGTGTGTAAGTGTCTGATAGTGTCACACAGCTGATAGAAAGCGAGATGCCCGGCCTTATAGTCCAGATAGACCCCAACAAACTCCACAGGAGAGTCTGACACCAGGTGCTTATAGATATTGTTATGATGGACTCCAAGACCATTATTAACCATCAAACCCCAGGATTTCTTATTATAACCAATAAACGATTCGTTTCCAGCCACCTTCCTCTCCAGACTTTCCTTGGCCACTCCAATGATCCATTTCTCTGCCTGACTCACATCCACCTCCCAGTAATGTCTCCCAGAGGAGAAGCTGCGGGAGCTTAACACCTGAACGGAGTGGAACCTCTTGGGCCCATCAAGTCTGTTCTGTAATGTTGGGGTATAAGAAGCAGATCTGCGATCCAGTGATATAATAATGTTATTATGAGCCGTTTCTATATCCAGTAATACATCCGATTTCTTTGTCACTGGAAACGGTCTCTTCTTCAGATTATCAGCGAAGTGTAATAGTCCTCTTTGAAATATCAGCGAAACTATGCCTTCATCCAGACACTGAGCATCTCTAACATTCCTGATGACATCACAGCTCCGATCACTGATGTCACCACTGCTTATATCTTCCTGTAGTAAGGTCAAAGGTTCAGTGATATTACATAATCCCTCAAATCGATCAATCTTCTTGCTCAGATCACCCTTCTGTAGCTCCACCTGTATGATCAGATCTTGGACTGAGAATGACACCTGATCCTTCTGTCTGGAAATCTCACCCTGGATTATCTTTTCTAGATCATTCAGCTTCTCCTTAAAATCAGTAAACAGACCAGTGACTCTCTCAGCAAATCTGGCCGATTTCACCTTCTGTCGTGTCTCATGATACTTTAGCTTCTGGACTCTTCTTGCAGCTTCTTCTCTCGCAGACTTCAGATTCTTAATGACAGATCTCAATTTCTCCTCCTTCTTCGCAGAGGCCACATCCAGTAGCTCCACATCATGTCCCTTGTGGTCTCCGGCCACCCAGCAGGACACACAAATACAGGCGGCATCAATAGGACAATAGTATTTCAGAACCTCTTTGTGTGTGGAGCATTTTCTTTCTCTCAGGGTAACAGTAGGTTCAACCAAAGTATGTTCTGATGACTTACTGTGTCTACTCAAGTGCTTTTCACAGAACGAGGCCTCACACTGCAGACATGTCCTCACAGCCGGTACAGGAGAATCACAGTAAGTACAGAAGATCCCGGTCTCCTCCATATCAGGCTGAGCAGATAAGAAACGCTCCACTATGTTCCCCAGCTTCCTGTTCTTCTCCAGGGCCGGACGCTCCGGATATTCTGCTCTGCAGTCAGGACAGGAATACACTCCAGCTGCCTCCTGTGCATCCAGCGCACTCACAATACAGGAGCGGCAGAAGTTGTGTCCACATCTCAGGGATACAGGATCTGTATAGAGGCTCAGGCAGATGGAGCAGTCCAGCTCGGCCCTCAGGTCAGCAGACGCCATTGTATTACGGAAAAGCAGGAATCGAAAGTGGAAAAGTATCATTACATAAGAAGGCGGAGAACTCCTGTAGAAGAATTAACCCCTGCAGTTTTCTTAAAGAAAAAAGATCCATGTACTGTGTTAGCCAGAAAATAAGGAAGATAAAGTTTGAGAGTTCTCAGTCGTTTATACTTTTTAATGGTGAACAAACAGCAGCTTTGGAGACTTCTTAGATCTTTTTTTCAGGCATAGTAAGATGATATCTGAAAAGCCACATATTTATGCACATTTTACATACTTCCCAAAATACACAAAACTGGAAATCCAGGGAGATTGATCATTTCATGTGTAGGCACAATCACTGAGCATATTTCTGGACAGACGGAAGGTCTTACTTATCAAACTCTTGGTGAAGGAACCCAGCCATCTACCTTCAAGATACAACGGACATATTAAATAAACTACCATTCATAGGTGCTCTACCAGTTTGAACCATCCTCACTACCATCTTTAAATTCTATTCTCCCACACCAGGATAGATTAAAAGCCCAGGGGATATTTGGCATTTTTGGGGCCCCAAGCAAAGTTATATCTGGTGGCCACTGTTGCATCACTAAGTTCTGCCCCATCACACTGCCAATATGGTGACACCTTATGTACACAAAATATAATGCCCCCTTCTGTGTCCTTCTAACAGTATACCACCCTCTTAGGTTCCCCCACACTGTATAATGCCTCATTATGTGCTTTCAACATAGTATGGTGCCCCTTGCTGTGCCCTTCATACAGTATAATGCCCCCTACAAGTACATATTATACAGCATAATGTCCCCTACAAGTGCCCCTCATACAGTATAGTGCACCCTACATGGGCCCCTCATACATTATAGTGCCCCCTACAGGTGCTCCTCATATAGCATAATGCTCCATTCTCTGTCCCCACACAGGGCATACTCACCTATCCCACATCCTATCCCACATCCCATGATGAACAGAGCGGATCTCTAACCTGCTCCAGTCTGACGGGAAAATTGGTGCAGCAAGTGGGATGATGTCACTTCATATCACCTGCCTAGGTCAAACCACTGGTCGCAGAGTGAATGTGGAGCTGGGAGTTCTCTGCTCCGCCATTGTATTCAACTGTATCCATTTCCCTGAGGATACAAATGCAGTGAAATATGTGTCGTTGCCAGGTGAACCTAGATGCCATGGGCAGCGGGGCCCCTCCCCAAATCCATGGGCCCCCATGCAATTGCGTGGTTTGCATAATAGACAAAACTGCCTAAGTAAAAGCCTGTAAGGTCTACATGGAATATAAGGGACCTGGCACTAAATATGTGGTGGAATTCCCTCTTACCCATAACGACTTTTTATTTGATGACAGCTTATACTTACAACAGACTGGTACAGCAATGGAGGCTAAAATGGCCCCACAATACGCAAGTCTGTTAATGGCCGAACTTAAAATTGACTTTCTGTCCACCTGTCGGGACTACTACCGTTACATTGATGATGATATCTTAATTATCTGGAGTTTGAGCAACAGCTGAAAGCTTCCCATGAATATTTCAGTCTGTGTCATCCCACCATCAACTTAACACTCAACTGATCCTTCACTGAAATAAACTTTCTGGACACCACCATCACGGTAGACATCACTGTACAGAAGCCACTGACCGCCTGACATACAGTACCTCTGATGGGACAGCTTCCATCCCAACACATAAAATGCCATAGGCTACAGGCAAGCTATAAGAATCAACCTCATATGCTCTGACCCCATAGAGATGGATGCCCACCTCGGTGGCCTCAAAATGGCATTTCCAAACAAGAACGGTTGATAAGGAGATTGCCATAGCCACCAGAGTACTAAGAAGTGAGCTCCTTCAAGAAACCTTTGGTAGTGATGGAAGCTCTACAGAACCTACACCTTTTATTACAAAAAGAGGACATCAATATTTCCAGACCCCACTCTTCTATGTTGTAGGCAGCCCCCTAATCTGAGATGTATCGTTATCAGGATCTCAGTGTCATCTCCAACAACAACAGGAACCTCTCCCTGCAACAAACAAAACGAATGTGAAACACAATTACTGTATACCTGGAACAAGACCACAACCCCCAAGACACACGAGGATGACAGGATCCCAGGTATCTTCACCTAAACCAAGCCAAATGAGGTCTACTTAATGGTATGTACCATAAGTAACATTCAGTGTTAAGTCACACCCACAAAACCACACACCTTTTACCTGTGTAAACGTGATGTCACGACAGCGGGTGGGGATAAGTGCAGCCCTACTCTCCACCTCACCTCTGTCCCTGCCTAATTGCACGGCCCGTCCTAACCGACGGCGTACAGCTTGGCAGCAGTCCCTCGCTTAGATATGTGCAGGGGCCTAAGATGATAAAAGGAGTACCGTAATAGAGTCAGACAAGCCGAAGTCATAGCCAGGAGGTCACACAGGAACACAGGGAGCAATACAATAACGAGGTCAAAACACAATCTTGAGTCAGAAGCCAAGAGGTCACCTCAATTCCAGGATGGTCGCAAGGTCAAGGTTAAAAACAGAGCCGAGGTCAAAACATACAGAAAGGCACAGTAGGAAAATGCTAGTGAGGGTAGCAAGACCAATCACAGGCAACCTGTGGCCAGCGTCATGTGACTCACATTAAACAGCCTAACAGAGCCGAGCGCTAATTAGTCATTATCAGCGCGCAGCCCCCCTGCTGCTCGTAGTCTAGGGGAACGCCGGCCGCTCTGAGGAGGCGTGTGCGGCCGGGTCCTCCTCGCCCCCTGGTCCCCATGGAGACGAGGACGCCGGCCGCGTCCTTGCTCCTGCACACAGACGGGACGCCGGCAGCGCTGCAAGGAGGGAGAGCGTCGCCGGCTCCCCGTTACACTTGGCTGATATCTTTTGCAAAAAAAATGGTGGTGACTCGTCTTGAACGAATTGAGCTTCGGATCTAAAATCCTTAGTCAATTTGTTCAAAAACTTCCATTTTAATGCTGTATCTGTACAACATTAAAATGTATTGGCTCCGTGGAGCAAGACTTTGGTGAATTAATACAATATTCATTTCTGAATCTCCAAAAACCTTTTAAATTAGTAATTAGAAGTTGAGTTTGGTACCAGCTGGTACTTCGGTACCGAAGCCAACTTCGGATGACCAATTTAAAATGTTTTTAAAGATTCAGAAATTAATACCGAATTAATTCACCAAAGTCACGCGTGACTTTGGGTGAAATGAAGTTTGGCCCCACTGAGCCAATACATTTTAATGCTGTAGGAGACAATAAAATTAAGGATTTTATAACAAGACACGGAGGCTTCGTATTGCTTTTCTCCTTCTTTACTGAAACCAACAGCAGCAAAGAATTAGCATAAAATTTAAGGACAACCCCCAAACAACCCCTCCCAATAGATAGTCCATAAATAGGTCCTCCTCCGACATCTCTTCCTCTTTCTTTGCTGCTGCCCACAGCAGATAAGTACCTCTCGTTTTTACAGTAGATTATTTCTCTTAACTGATATTATTGAGACTTTTATTGTCACTTATGTCTATGGGTTAGGTCGCCTTTCAGTTTTATTCTGTTGACCTCTCTTGCTGTGCCTGTATTCAGCTGTTACTGGAAAATCTCTTTACCTTTCTAAGTTATTTTTTCATTGCGCCGCAGCGCCTACAAGCGTTGCTTCTCTTTTATACCCCCATTGCGCCGCATCGCCTACGAGCGTTCTTTGTCTTATATACCTCCGGTCCGGTTCCCCCCCCACCCCCCCCACCCCCTCTTACTTCAGACGCCATTCACTGGTTCGGCTAGCCGTTTGCGCTTCTTGCCGCCCGAAGTCCCGCACATCGCGGGATTTCGGGGGCAGTTGCGGAAGTGGGCGGGGCGCACGCGTCACACGGGATTCTCGGGCGCCATCTTGCTGCACCCTGATCCGCCGGTGACGCCGGGATTGGTCGCCTCGGCGGCCATTTTAGCACACCTTTTTACATCCTGGGTGTATAGGGGCGTGTCGGAGCTCCTCCGCCTCCCTAGTTCCGTCGGCGCCATCTTAATTCAACGCTGGACACGGTCGGTGTCTGCTCCTGCCTGCCCTGACATAGTTAGTGGTCTTCCGCTCTATTTCTACCTCTACCAGGAGTGACTAACTCCTTCATCATGTCCCTCCCTACCGATGTGCCCTCTGTACTTGGGGATCCTCCCACCACATCTGCCCTGCTCCCTGCAGTCTCTAATGCTAACCAAGCTGAGCCACAAGTGGTAGATTTGCAGCAGTCCATATCTGCAGCAATAGCTAGTGCCATGGGCAATGTATCTTCCATGATCTCACAGTCTATTTCCCAGGCACTTAAGGCGCAAAACCCTGTCACCACCCCACCTGTTGATGCTACCCCTGCTACCTCCAGAATTGATTGTAATGATGGCTTAGCTCCATCAAGAGACGGCGTGCATAGGTCACGCAAGAGAGCCTGCCCGCGCCAGGCGGAAAAAGCGCGCCCCTGGAAATCTGCTCGGGCCCGTCCCGAACCCAGCTCCGACTCTGAAATTGAGTCTGATGAGGAGGTTTTTGATGAGGATCAGTATGCCTCTGATGTGGACCTTGAAGGGGTCCGGGTGGCGGACGAAGTAGACGGGTTTTCACCTCCCCCCCTTCTAGTTTGGTTCCGGATGCTAATACTCCGGGATCCAGCTCCCTTATTGACCCACAGGGCGAACCCCTGTTTGATCCAGACAGCCTCCACCATCCAAGGTCGGCCGAATGGGTACCTATTCCGCATGTAGCACAATACTTGGAGAATAGGGTGAGAAAACCTCTCTCCAAAGAAACCCGGAATAAGCTAAAGGCGGAATGCCCCCGCCCCTTAATCCCGAATAAGGTGGGTGAAACGCCCAATGTGGATCCTAAGATGGTCCAATTCCTTTCAAAGTCGGGTTTTAACCCCCGTAAGGGCCTAGACTCCGCTCTTAGGGCTTGCCAAGACAAACTCTTGGACAGTCTAGGACCCATGACTAAGATTTTTGAGTTGGCGGAAACCGCCAGAATGGAGGGTACGGCCATAGACCCAGAAGAGCTTAGTGGCTGGGCGCAACGCGCCATTTGTTTAATTGGAAACGTTAATGCCTCGTTGTCCATTGAACGTAGAAAGGCATTGCTCATGAAGATTGAGCCCAAACTTACTAACATGGCCCTAACGGAGACGGGTAAGGAGGCTCAGGGGCTCCTTTTCGGTGATAGCTTTGTCAAAGACTTAGGTAAATTTGTGGGGGCATTTACTGCGCTTGATAAAGCTCAGAGTTCCATGCGTAGAGTTTTCCACGGGCGTGTCTCTAATAGGGCCGGCAGTTTCAGGGGCCGACTGTCCGGCCGTGTCCATTTCCAGACGCGTGGAAACGCTCGAGGTCCCTATAACCAAAGACCACCGTTCCAAGAACAAAGGCAACAATCTTCCTTCTTCCCATCCAGGGGTCAGCAGTTTCGCTCCAGAGGGTTCAGAGGCAACCTTGGATCCAGACGTCCATTGGGTAAGTCCTCAAAACCTGTGTGTTTCTTCCAACCATTACATCGGGGGCAGACTCCAACATTTTTTAGCCGCTTGGAACCGGGTTACCTCCGACCCGTGGGTACTTGCCACGGTCCAGGGGTTTCGAATAGATCTTGTGGTTTCTCACCTGTCACTCCCAGATCCTTATCCGCTGATACTCTCGAGATCGGCCCGGTCTTGCTTGGACCGGGAACTCCGTTCCCTTGCAGACAAAAGAGCAATAGAGAGAGCACCTCCTCATTCTTTGGGGGTGGTCAGCAATATGTTTTTGGTAGAAAAGAAAGGCGGTCAATTCCGTCCAGTAATAAACTTATGGAATCTGAACAAGTTTGTGTGTTACCGCCATTTCAAAATGGAAGGGATCCATTTGCTCAGGGACCTCTTACTGCCAGGAGACTGGATGGTGAAATTGGACCTGAAAGATGCTTATCTAACGGTTCCAGTGTCTCCGCAGTCCAGAACGCTCCTCCAGTTTTACTGGCACGACCTCCTATGGCGGTTCACGTGCCTCCCGTTTGGCCTATCGTCAGCCCCCTGGTGTTTCACCAAGTTGATGAGACCAGTGGTGGCTCGCCTTCGCAGCCAGGGTATCCGTCTGGTGATCTACCTAGACGATATCCTCTTTATGGCTCGATCCCCATCGGAGCTTTTAACTCACCTACAGGCTGCCATGTCTCTTATTACAGGTCTTGGATTCGTCATCAACACCGAGAAATCCTGCCTTCATCCGTCGAGATCGATGGAATTCCTGGGCTTTGTGGTGAACTCCACCGAGCAGACCCTATGCCTCCCTGGATCCAAAATCAGGTCTATACGCAAGGAACTTCGTCACGTCCTGAGACTTCCTCAGATGTCCCTGCGTCATCTGGCGCGTATTATTGGCCTTCTATCCTCGTCGATTCAAGCGATTTTTCCAGCTCCCCTCTATTACCGAGCGTTACAGCGACTGAAGATCGCCCATCTTCAAGCGGGTGCATCCTATGCGGACATGGTGACGTTGGATCGCGAGACGAGAGACGAACTCACGTGGTGGATCTCCAATCTCGACGCATGGAATGGCAAGGCCATCTGGGGTCCTCAACCGGATCTGATTGTGGAGTCGGACGCCAGTCTTCTTGGCTGGGGTGCATACTGCAACGGGGTTTCCACCGGAGGACCGTGGTCAGGCAACGAGTCTCATCTCCACATAAACGCCCTGGAACTGTTGGCGGGCTCCTTCGCCATCCGCAGCTTCACCAGCGACAGGATTTCGGCGTGTATCAGGCTCAGGATGGACAATGTGTCGGCCGTACGATATGTGAACGCCATGGGAGGTACCCACTCCTCAATCCTATCCCATCTGGCGAAGGAATTCTGGTCCTTTTGCCTGGACAAAGGCTTTACGGTGGTCGCGGAATACATCCCAGGGCTACACAATACTTTCGCGGACTGGAGTTCTCGTCACTCATCGGACTTCAGCGACTGGAAATTAGATCCGGCGGTGTTCTCATCCATCGCATCGATTTGGGGACCTCTCTCTATGGATCTTTTTGCTTCACGTTGGAACGCCCAGCTCCCGCGTTTCTACAGTTGGAGACCGGACCCTCTGTCGGTAGCCGTGGACGCTCTTCTTCAAGACTGGTCGGGTCAACTAGTTTACGCTTTTCCCCCTTTTGCGCTCATCCCACGAGTGCTATCTCAGGTCCGTCACCAACTCGCGGACTTGGTGCTGATAGTTCCCTTCTGGCAAGCCCAATCATGGTTCCCTCAACTCCTGGAGCTGCTAGTGGAGGACCCCCGTCTTCTTCCATCGTCTCCAGATCTTCTTCGCGGCCCTCTGGACCAACTTCATCCGCTGGTGACGGACGACTCTCTTCGCCTACTCGTGTGCAGAGTCTCGGGGAACGCTGGGGCGTCACGAGCTTATCGGGATCGGCTCGTACCCTTTTGGAAAACGCATGGGCCCCTGGCACCCGACGCGCATATCAATCCGCCTGGAATCGTTGGTCTGGCTGGTGCGTGGGGCGGAATCTGGATCCCTCTTCAGCTCCTGTGACTGACATGCTCGAGTTTTTGACGTCGCTTTATGACGAAGGCAAAGCTTATAGGTCCATTAACCTTTTCCGTTCAGCCATTTCTTCTCGGCACCAAGGCTTTGCAGGTTGCCCGGCGGGACAACATCCTTTGGTGTGTCGTCTTCTAAGGGGTTCTCGGTTATCTCGTCCGCCTAGACCCCGTTTCTCTAGTTCTTGGGATGTTACGTTGGTTCTTCAATTTTTCTCTGGCTGGCCCCTCAATTCTTCTTTGACTCTACGGCAACTCTCGGCGAAACTGGTCACCCTGCTGTGTTTAATATCATGCAAGAGAGTTTCTGATGTAAGAGCTCTGGATTTCGATGCTCTCTCTTTTATTCCTAGCGGTGTCTTATTTAATATTTCTCGCCGCACAAAAACTAATATTCGGTCGGTTTCTTACCCGGCTTTTCCTGATAACCCAGCCCTGTGCCCTGGTACAATGTTTGAGAGAGTATTTGGACCGCACTGCTTCCTTGCGTGCCCCTTCTAACCCGCAATTGTTCGTTTCTTTCCGCAAACCCTTTCTTCCGGTTACTAGTGTCACTCTTTCCCGCTGGGTCAAGTGGGTTCTTTCTCTGGCGGGAGTCGATACGTCGGTTTTCACGGCTCATTTGGTGAGGGGAGCTTCGGCTACCTCCATGACTGTGGCGGGTGCCCGTCTGGAAGATGTTTTACGCTTAGCGGATTGGTCTAGAGCTTCTACGTTTAGGGAGTTTTATTTCAGACCACCTCCACATGCTTTTTCTACGGTGATTTCGTCGCTTTAAACTTGCAATACGAAGCCTCCGTGTCTTGTTATAAAATTGCATGATTTTCCTATTTTATGACGTAAAGTCATGATTTTATTAAAGACACGGAGGCGAGTATTGCCCCCCCCTTTTTGTTCCCTCCCTGTTGGTTTGCTTATATGTTATTTATAGCAGTTTGCCAGATATTTGCATTATGTTATTTATTGTGTTATTTATGACTGATATCCATTTATTGTTTTACCTATGACCGTTTTTGGTTCTTCCTCATATTTGGTAAGTCTTTCTATTCGGAAGCTTCCTCGTATTATCATGTTTTTTCTTTCCATAGGGTGACTCCCGATACATGCCTACATACCTTGTGAGGTTGCCAGGAAGTTATTAGGACCAGTTGGCCGTGGTTTCGGTTGAACTTCGGTTTCCAGTTCTCGTGTTGTGGTTCCTTTTTGAGGTTTCGGTTGCAAGATGTTCGGTCGGTATTCAGGTGGTCCGCGTCAAAGAAAGAGGAAGAGATGTCGGAGGAGGACCTATTTATGGACTATCTATTGGGAGGGGTTGTTTGGGGGTTGTCCTTAAATTTTATGCTAATTCTTTGCTGCTGTTGGTTTCAGTAAAGAAGGAGAAAAGCAATACTCGCCTCCGTGTCTTTAATAAAATCATGACTTTACGTCATAAAATAGGAAAATCATGCAATTTTGAACGAATCGACGTCAGATCTTGGATACGAAGCTTGATTCGCTCAACTCTAGTGGTGACCCTTGATGTATCACATGATCACTATTCAGCCAGTCAGACTCAGCACCTCTAGTGAGAATCATATGATAGCCTACACTCCGGTTTCTGAGGAGTCCTGCGGTGTACATGATCACATGACCACTTTTTGAGCTGCTGATTGGCTGAGAGGGAGACTCCACCACATGACCTTTTGCATGTACTGCCTGTCTATGAGGATGCTGTAAAGTTATTAATAAAGTTTACTGTTTGAAAAAAAAAAAAAGCAACTCAGGAAGAGCTGCTCTCTAGAGGCTCTCTGAGGGATATACTGTTATGATTACTTTTAGGTGAAAAAAAATAAAAATAAAAAAATAAAATTTCCGCTAACTTGTGCCAAAGAAAAAAATATATTCTAGGAACTCGCCATGCCCCTCACGGAATACCTTGGGGTGTCTTCTTTCCAAAATGGGGTCACTTATGGGGTATTTATACTGCCCTGGCATTTTAGGGGCCCTAAAGCGTGAGAAGAAGTCTGGAATATAAATATCTAAAAAATTTTACGCATTTGGATTCCGTGAGGGGCATGAACTCGCCATGCTCCTCAAAAGTGATCTTTATAGCGCCGCAGAGATTTTACGGTGTTTTTGCAGGGATCAGAAAAAAAAATTCTGTCATTGCGGTGGGGCGGACTGAACGCAAGTGTGCGCACAAGATCAGGCCTGATCGGGCGAACACTGCGGTTTTTGTAGAGCCTATAGAACATGTCCTATTCTTGTCCGCAATTACGGACAAGAAAAGGCATTTTCTATATAGTTCTGGCAATGTGTGGATCCACAAAATTCGGAAAGCACATTGCCGGTGTCAGTGTTTTGCAGATCCACTGTGTCAGTGTTTTGAATGGAGCCTTACAGGGGGGTGATCAATGACAGGGGGTGATCAGGGAGTCTATATGGGGTGATCACCACCCTGTCATTGATCACCCCCCTGTAAGGCTCCATTCAGACGTCCGTATGTGGGATCAGGGAGTCAATAAGGGGATCAGGGAGTCTATATGGGGTGATCAGGGGTTAATAAGTGACAGGGGGGGTGTAGTGTAGTGTAGTGGTGTTTGGTGCTATTTTACTGACCTACCTGTGTCCTCTGGTGGTCGATCCAAGCAAAAGGGACCACCAGAGGACCAGGCAGCAGGTATATTAGACGCTGTTATCAAAACAGCGTCTAATATACCTTTTAGGGGTTAAAAAAAAATCGCATCTACAGCCTGCCAGCGAACGATCGCCGCTGGCAGCCTGGAGATGCACTAGTTTACCTGCCGATCCTGTGAACACGCGAGGAAATCTCGCGTCTCGCGAGAGGGCGCGTCCAGGAGGAATGACAGAGCTGCTGCCAGGACGCATTCCTGTGTGCGGCGGTCCTGTAGAGGTTAATAGGTAGGCACATTGTTAAGCCACACATAGTTCCACCCATTTTGGTGCGACGGTAGGGCTCTTCCTAGGGCAAAGAGGGCGGTGCTTCGTTGCATACAGGGACGGCCTCCCAGAACCCACACAGTACAGGTAGGATGGGCTTGACCAGACAGTTTTTGCATAAAGGGGCGGCACACTATTTTCCCGCTCTGCAGGGGGTGTCGCCAACTTGCACACAGAGATGGCACAGTATTATTTTTCAAATCGGAGCTCCGGCGGCCATATTAATTGAACAGTAACAGTCTATTCACTGACAGCAAGCAGTTCTAGTGACACACAAATGTTGCATTTTCTCACTTTTAACACTGCGGTTTTGATGCTGGGGACTAGTATAGCACCTCCAAGTACTTTGCAAGAAGTTTGAACAGTTCTGGACCCCAAAACAGCGCACAATAAGCATAGTTTCTCAAGCAAATAAAGGGGCTTATTCACATGCGTCAGTTTCTCAAATATGGCGCAAGGGTTAATATCCTGTTCGTGACGCCAATAAAAAGTTATGCAGCCAGCCAGTCGCAGGGGCAACACGTGAGGTGCACGGTGGACCGATGAGGGGCCAAGTAATATAACACACAGTTCATCAGTTACTCACGGTTAGCGGATAGCCTCCCTGGGCCGGCAGCACAGTGTTGAGGTGGACAGCACGAAATTCTCCAGGGCACGTTCTGTGGTAGGAAGCATCAGCCAAGATGGTGGTTGAGGTGCCCTTGATGTTAGGGGTGCTTAGGGTGCTTGTTGCGGCTGAGTCCCTTGATGGTTTTAGTCATGACGCCAGTACCGTTAATGGTGGTACAACCATAGGTAGTAATAATGAGGTAGACAGTGGTAAGATAGAACTCACAACTGTTACTTTGGATGTCTCTTGGTTGCAGCAGTACAATTATGCAGTCTCTTGATGGTACAGAGTTAATTCTGCAAATCCACTGTTTCTAGGCTTTTCAGGTTTTAGGTTTTGGAGCAGTGGGTTAGGTGTACCTGGTTCCTTTAGATGTGTGGGATCCTATTCCTTGTCTTTCCCTACAAGCTGAATATTTTGGACAGGAAAACTCAACTGTCTCTCAGAAGGTTGGTGTGGCTGCCTGAAGCTATAAACCTCCACCATGCAACGGTGTCTGTGGCCCTCAATAATGGCTCTTATCACCGATGATTCCTAGGAAGCTTGTTTCTTTTCCAGGGAGGCAAACTCTTCTCCTACTGGTCAGGGATGCAAGTCTATAGTCCGGCCACAGAAGGAAAACGCTCTTCTGCGCCTCACATCTGAGTATCGCCTCCTAGCGAAGTCGGCTCCACTCACTAATCTGTGTCATGAAGTCTTCACCCTACATTTTCTTCCCACTAAGTTGATCTGACCTCCTCAGATCTGCTCACTTCTGAACTACATTTTCTTATCTAACCTCTCTCAACTCCCTCCTGGTCTCAACTGACTAACTAGGCCTAACCTAGGTATATATATATGACCTGAACTTTATCCCCATCTAATGGTGGGATGTATAAATTGCACCTAATAGGCCTGTTGACAGGGATTTTGCAGATACACAAATGCAAAGTTATACATGACAATCTAGTGCTCTTAATAATATAAAAAGTGCTTTTAAGCAGTGCCCACACACACACGTAGTGGGACGCTGCAAGTGGATATTACAGATTCCGATAAAACAAAGGGGCCTAAGTGGACCCCCGTTCACTCTCCAGGCTGTTAAATGTAGTCTCGCTACATCTGGATGGAACACCGGACCCTGACGTAGTAGTCCCGGATACGATGGGAAAGACCAGAATTGACCTCCCGACAGATTGTAGAGGAGGGGAAACCAGGATCTTATCGGCCAAAAGGGTGCAATCAGTATTAACTGTGCCTCTTCCTCCATTGCCTTCACTAATACCTTTGGAATCATACTGTAAGGGGGAAAAGCATACAGGAGATCCTTTGGCCACGGACATGACAGGGCATCCACCATTAGTGGCTGATCCCTGCTGGAGAGGGAACCGAATAAATCGATTTGTTTGTCTGATTCGCGAAAAGATCCACTTTTGGTAACCCCCATCTGAGAGATATCTGTCGGAACATGTTGGGATCCAAGGACCACTCCCCCACTCTTAGATCTTCTCTGCTGAGATAATCCGCCACTCTGTTTTCCTCGCCCTTTAGCGGGACAGCTACCAGGGATTTTATATTTTTCTCTGCCCAACCGAAAATCTTCCCTGACAGTTGTTGTAGCTCTCTGCTTCTTGTACCCCCCTGCCGGTTTTAGTAGGCTAAACTACAATATCTTTATGTGATGAGATTTTACATACGGATGAAGACACATAAGTACCTTCAAGACTGCCGACAGCTCTCTCGTGTTTGAAAAGACAGCAGACATTCTGGACCACCTGATTTCTTGTGTGGCCTCCCCATCCTTTGCTGCTGGTGTCTGTTGCCGGTCGCCAAAAAACTCCTCTTTGGAGATTTTTCTTTATCTTCCACCAGAAGAGAGACATCTTCACTTTTTGTGGAATTTTCACTCTCCTGTTTAAAGAATTCTGACTCCCGTCCCAGGATTCCAGAAGGAATCTCTGCAGTGTCCTTGTATGATGCTGGGCCCATTGGACTGCGGGAATAGTGGATGTTAGATGTCCCTACAGTCTCATGATGTCCCCGATGGCCACTCTTCTAAATCTCGCAGAATTGGGAGATTTTTTGACTTACTACCATCTGCTTTTCTGGAGGTAAAAAGGACATAAGGTTGTGCGAATCTAGCAGGATTCCTAAGAATTTCTTGTGGTGACTGGAAACCAGGTCTGATTTTTGGGTATTAGCCAGCCTAACTCGACCAGCTTTTTTTGCACCGTCTTCAGATGCCCCTGGAGGTCCTGAAGAGATGAACTTGTGCAATAGGGCAGGACTGTGGTACGGTTACACGGACGCCAAATTATGCAGTGGGTCGGGATATGGGTATAATAGTCTATAGTTTTGTTCGTGAAGCCAATTGCAGCCTGCGCAGGGTACTGTCACAGGCCCTCCAAGATGTTATAACTCACGCACCAGGTTAGGAATGCCAGAGTGGTGTAATGTCTCTGTATGGTAGTGGTAATGGTGTCAACAGTGTCTCCTACCTGGGTACGGCTGGACACCTGGCTCCTGGCTCCCTTGCAATAAATTGAGGGTAGTGATAGTGGGAGTAATAGAGGAATTTGCAGCAGAAATTGAGATTCAGACTTTTGGTGAAGTTCAAACTTGTCTTTGCTGATTGTAACTTTCATCCAAGCAAGATACAGCTTTTTTCTTAGGTCCCAGCAAGTATTGGCAATGGTTGGCAGGGATTTATCTTCTGCTCTATCATCCTGGAGCTTGCAGGAAAAGACATCTGCTTTGTAGCTCTATACTGTGGCAGGAATTTGGCTTCTGCACTTTCTATCTTCTGCTGTATGGGGACTGACTAGCTGAGGAGGAATATGGCTTCTCTTGGGTCTCTGGAACTTGACTCACAGTTATCTTCACAGGGTATGGTTTCTACCTGGAACTAGAGTTTGTCTGCTTGCTTCTACCAGCTGAGGCTGAAGGGCTCAGGCTGGGGATGGTGATCAATGTCTCAGCCGAGACAAGATCCTGGCTTGGATCCCTATATCTGGGAGCTCCTACACTCACAGCCTTCCCCTAGCAGGGGTGGCTGGCTCACTGAATAACTTCCTTCTCTCTCCATGCTGCAGGATGTGGGCACAACCCACTCTGCTCACAGAGGGGGGGGATCTAAACTGGAATGAACTATTCCAGCCTAGAAACCCTAAACTGAACTTAAGTCCTTGCCAGAACATTGCTGCCACCTGCTGGTGAATATGAAAATTGCAACAATTATACATTTGACAAGGTTTACAATGCACAGTTGTGAGGATGTAATGTAAAATTACATCAGATGACAAAGTTAATGCCCCTAACAGATTGTAGCACGGTAAAAGAGTTTAGTAACACAACTCTGGGGTGTTACACTTACTATTAAAAGGTAGTCTAAATATGGGACCACTATTATTCCCTGGAGATGTAAATATCCCGTCACCTCGGCCATAATTTTCGAAAATATTCTTGGGGATGATGACAGCCCGAAAGGGAGTGCCTGGAACTGAAAGTGGTACTCCTGATCTCCTAGGAGTATTGCAATTCTGAGATACCTTTGGTATGCTCTGTGTATAGGAACGTGGTAATATGCGTCTGAGAGGTCTATAGTTACCATGTAACAGTTGCGAGATGGGAGATTCACTGTAGATCTGATCGATTCCATTTTGAACTTTTGTAGGTCATGTATTTGTTTAGTTTCCTTAAATTGATTATTAGTCTGAAGGACTTGTTTGGCTTTTGAATAAGAAATATGGGAGAATAAAACCCTTGCCCTTCCTGGTATCTCGGGACTGGAACAATTACGCCTTTTTTTAGGAGAGATTTTAATGGCCTGTTGACGGTGAAAAATTCCGGTGGAGGCGTGTCGAACTCTAGTTTGTACCCCATGCATATTATATTTATAAACCATGGGGAGGATGAAATTTCTTCCCAGGCCGCAGAGAACATTTTTAACCTGCCACCTACTTGAAGCCTGGCGTCATTGGCCAGGTTTTAAAGTGGATTCAGGGTTGAATAGAAACCCCTTCCCTCTTCCTTTGGAGGATTGCCATCTTCCAGTACTGTCTTTCCTTTTCTGGTCTGGTTTAGTTTTCCTTTGATTTCGAAAGGATCGGCGCTGCTGATAGAATTTTGATTCTGAAGGCAATCCTTTTTTCTTGTCTGATGCTTTATCCAAGATGTCTTCAAGGACTGACCCGAACAGCCTGTCTCCCTCACACGGAATAGAGCATAGCAGACTTTTTGAACTGGCATCACCAGACCAAGATCTGAGCCATATAGCTCTTCTTGTGGAATTGGAGAGGGCTGAGGATCTGACAGAGTTTCACCAGGTCTGCGGATGCATCCGACAAGAAATTACAAGCCTGTTTTAAGATAGGTATTGAGGCCAGGATCTCTTCCCTTGGCCTCCCTGCCGCCAAGTGTTCTTCAAGCTGTGTTAACCAGACTGACAAGGATCTTGAGGTATAGGTGGCGGCTATACTGGGTCTTAGCATGGCTGTGTTCGTTTCCCATGTACGTTTTAAAAGACCCTCGCATTTCTTATCCATAGGATTTTTTTAAAGGCCCATGTCTTCAAAAGGGAGAGAAGTTTTCTTAAATATGCGGGCGACAGGCGCATCAATCTTAGGAGTTTTGTCCCACAGTACTGAGTCCTCCTCAGTGAACGGATATTTCCTCTTAAAGGAAGTGGGAATTACATAATTTTTCCCCGGATCTTTCCATTCTTTATTAATCAACATTTTAATGTTATTATGTACGGGAAAGACCTTCCTTTTCTTCTCTCCCAGCCCCTGGAACATTCTGTCCTGGATGGACTGAGGCTCCTTAACTTTCTCTATTTTCATCGTAGCATTGATGGTCTTTAATAACTTTTCCGTATCCTCTGGGCTACAAAGGGGCTTCCCTGATTCATCATCGGAGGATTCAGATTCTCTCCCTCTTCAGAGTCTGGCTCCAACTGAAGGTCCGACATCTGTGATCTTTGTGAGGTAGAGGGCTGAGGAGAACACGGCGGTAGCCTTGTGTCAATCGCTGATTTAACCTCTTCCTTAATCATACCTCTGATAGATTCAATGAAAGAGGGTGACTCCTCAGAAAGTATTTTGTCCGTGCATCTTGGACATAACGTTTTCTTTGATTTGGAGGGTAGGGATTTTCTACATATTGTACATTTCTTCCGAGTTAATGAATCCTCAGCAGCTCTTTTGGTGCTGGTGTCCCTGCCCCGTAAGGTAATAATTAAGAACTTTTTAGGGCTCTAACTAGCACCGCACCATTGAGGGATAATAATAATGTGCTTCTCCCCCCCTCACCCCCTTTCAGCAGGGTCAGTAGTCAGACAGGAATGAGGCTTACCGGGCTCTGGGCAGCAGGATCCACAGATCCGCCGACATGCTAGGCACTCAGCGATGCTGCAACGCCGAACTCCATGCTCCCGGACACATATCCGCCAGTTCTCCTACGTCACCCGCCACCGGAAGTGATGCCGAGGCTTGGCAACAGAACTTCCAGCCTGTGCGCATGCGCGCAATCCCTCTTCCCAATGATGAGTGAGCAGGGGAACGGAAGCCCGGGCTGCCTTCATGGAAGGGACAGGGAATGAGCCGGACCCCCGACCTCTGCAAGGCCCTCCCAAATGGGGCAACATTATCTAGGCCGTGCGATCCATGAACCCCTGACATAGCAGGAGCGGCTTCCACGCGATCCCAAGGACAGGAAACAACAAACTGAAGCAGGTAAGGGGAGGGGGCCTTTTAAGATTGAGCTTCTACGTTGTTTCCTGTCCTAGGGAGGCGGGGACACCCTGGAGTGCCGTTGTGGAGGCGCCGGGGAAAAACCTAATATTACACACCTCAGCTGCTGCAGAACCTCCTAATACACACCTCAGCTGCTGCAGAACCTCCTAATACACACCTCAGCTGCTGCAGAACCTCCTAATACACACCTCAGCTTCTGCAGAACCTCTTAATACACACATCAGCTGCTGCAGAAACTCCTAATACACACCTCAGCTGCTGCAGAACCTCCTAATACACACCTCAGCTGCTGCAGAAAATCATAATACACACCTCAGCTGCTGAAGACCTTCTTTATGAGAGTGAGGGAGCTTCATATCAAATAGGAATCTCCCCCTTATACTTGAAGCAGCTGTGGTATGTATTATAAGCTATAATGCAGAAAATTATAAGGCTATTAAAAGTCACCAAGGCTTCCCATGCCCTACATGGATTTGCTTAGCCTGTGGTCTAATGCAATTATAATAATGACGATTCTTGGTGACTTTTCACAGAAAGGAAGCACTTACATGGCATATCATGTGACTGCTCTTCAGCCAGTAAGCAGCTCTGTAAATAATAATATGATACAGTCTCTCTCTAGTTGTTAATGATTCCTGTGGTGTACATGTGAGATGGGGAAACAGCTGTCATTGTATGAACACTGTTTATATAGATTCAATTAAATCAGGGATGTCAAACTCGTGGCCCTCCAGCTGTTGCAAAACTACAACTCCCATCATGCCTGGGCATACTACAGCTATCAGGGAATGATGGGAGTTGTAGTTTTGCAACATCTGGAGGGCCATGAGTTTGACATCCATAAATTAAATTATCTGGACTGACATTCTGCTATTTCAGGAATATACCAATACAGGTCACTAGGTGGCAGCATTGTAGTGTTATATTACAAATGAAGTGTTCAATGATGGCTATTTAGCCATCAATGAACACTATGGGCAATCGAATGATTGCCAGTTATTGTCACCCAAGGTGACTTTAAAAAAAAAAAAGTTATAAAAAGTTTTTACAAATAAAAATTAAAAAAAAAGTTTAAATCACCCCCCTTTCCTTAAAATAAAAATACCAATAAAAAAAAATTAACATCATGGGCATCGCCACATGCGAAAATGCCCATACAATTAAAATATATTATCTTTAAAATATTAATGGCATACGGCGAATGGCGTAACAGGGAGAAAAATTAAAACAGCCAATTTACAATTTTTTGTCACTTCAACTACCAAATAATAATAATATTTTTATAAAAAGTGATCAAAAAGTCGCACACACTTCAAATTGGTCTCACTGAAAAGAACAGATTTTCCCGCAAAAAAATGAGCCCTCACAAAGCCCCGTACACATAACTACCAAAAAGTTATAGGGGGTCAGAATATGGTTATAAAAATTTTATTTTTTTCCTCAAAGATTTTAAGAAAAATTATACAAATGTGGTATCGTTGTAACCATACTCACCTGGAGAATGAAGATAACAGGTCAATTTTACCACATAGTGTACAGTGTAAAAACCTTTATCAGAATAGTGTTTTTTTCCCCAATTCTACCCCATTTGCAATTTTTTTTTCCCGCTTCCTACTACATGGTATGCAATTGTAAATGGTGCCATTAGAAAGTACAACTTGTCCCGCAAAAAATAAGCCCTCATAAGACTATGTGAATGGAAAAATAAAAAAGTTAGGACTATGGGAAGGCGGGGAGTGAAAAACGAAAACGCAAAAAAGGAAAATCCCAGGGTCCTCAAGGGGTTAAAGGGACATTTCACACTGGAGAGCTGATAAACTTCTCACAAACTCAAGCCAGGCTGGCGTTTTGCTCACGAGGAATACTCAGGCACGTGCTACAGTACCAGTTATGGGAGGGGGAATACTGTAGAGCTTTGTAAGATTGTAAGCTGTTGTGCTGCACCGCAGGCTAGCCCGCACCACGCACCCAAACAGTTATTCTTGTTTTTTTAAGGTTATAACAGGTAAGGTGTGGCAGTTTAGTTGTGCCCGCCAGTAGGTAAATTACTGCACTTTCCTCCTGCATCCATCGGAGGGCGCCGTGCTGTGCAGCACAAGAGTCTCAGCCTTCGGGCTGGGTGTATGTAAATTTATTGCATGTTCCCAGCATTTGTGGTTGTGTTTATTGCCACATTTAAGTAAAATTCTGTTTTGGCAAAAGCTGATGTTGGGGTTGCTTTCCTCGTTCGTGACTTCACTGTATCCTGCGGAGCCCACCCCGGTACACAGCTTACATACATGATCACATGACCATTTTTTGAGCTGCTGATTGGCTGAGAGGGATCATGTGAGGCCTCTAGAGACTCCACCACATGACCATGTGTCTTTGGGATTTTGTCATGATCATTTCAAAAATAAACATAGGGAGTTATATTCTGTTATAATTACTAGGAATGAGCAAATCGACTTCGGATGAAACACCCAAGAAAATTCGCATAACACTTTGTTCTAATACTGAACGGAGCGGGAGCTCTGTACAGTATTAGAATGTATTGGTTCCGATGAGCCAAAGTTACAGCTTCGCGAAGTCTCGCGAGACTTCGCGCAATAACTTCATAAATTAATTTGTACTGTAAAAAAACATTTCCTGAACTTGGGTTCGGTCCCAAGGTACCATTTGGAACCGAACCAGAGTTCAGGAAATGTTTTTTTTACAGTACAAATAAATTTATGAAGTTATTGCGCGAAGTCTCGCGAGACTGAATTAAATGAGGTATGGAAGATCTTGGGTCATCGAAACTAAATCTATCCACCCAGAGAAGAGAAGGCTGAGGAGGGATATGATATCTTCATATAAATACGTATAATGTCCCTATAATCACCTCTGCAATAAATTATAATTTTCATGGGCCCAGCAGAGAACACACGGTCACTGCTTACGATTGTGGGAAGTTTAATTTTGTCAAAAAGTTCAAAAGACGCACATTGAACTTTGTTGCTATGAAAATAGCTTGTTATCCCCCAAACAGGCCACCATAAACAGTACTCGGCAAAGAATTCCCCATAAGCTATATCTTTACAAACAGACCTTGGTCACACGCCTGATTCATGA
Organism: Bufo gargarizans; assembly: GCF_014858855.1. NCBI lineage: Eukaryota > Metazoa > Chordata > Amphibia > Anura > Bufonidae > Bufo > Bufo gargarizans. Next base: position 190,326,593 of record NC_058087.1, read on the forward strand.
CCCCAAAAATGGACTGACATGTCTTCTGGCTGGTCTGGGTACCGCTATCTGGTCACTCATTAGTGAGATAAGTAGAAGTTTCGTGAACGGTCAAAAAGAGATTTCAGCGATCAGATCTCATCCGGCGTCTCCAGAAATGAACTGATGATATCAGCGGTGTAATTTTTTTTACTAGAAGTAAATGAAGAAGAATACAGCAATCAAGTGATATACGATAGATACTGATCTTTTAAAATCAAAATGAATACATAATACAGCAGCAATTACTAAACAATGATATGTCATTACTTAATTATCAGACAGACAGTCATAGAAAAATATATAATATTCTGATATCTAAAAATTTGGCTAAATATTTCTAATTGTTAAATGTTAAAGCCCATTTAAATCCGCACAGCATTTTTGTATCATCCCAATGCATCTAAAATGAAAAAAAAAAAAAACTTTACAGTAAACCTTGATTAAAAACCTATCATTTTGTGTATACAACTCCTCAGCAGACCTATGTGTCTCCATGGTAACAGACAACAAACAAGTACAATCCTGCAGTCACAGCTCTGTCCCCTACTTCTTGCTCATCTACATTTAGGACGGGTCAGATAGAAGGGAGTGTGACGGCAGGATCAGACTACGAAGGGTTTGTTTGTGGTCTGTTACCATGGAAAACCAGAAGTCTGCCTGTGTACACAAAATAAAAGATTCAATCCACATTTTTTTTATTTTAGATGCATTTAGACAATGACAGCAGTTCAGTTGTGAAGAGAGGCATAGGTTTTGTGAAATACAGGATTTCATCACCATCTGGGTAGTAATAATCTACGTGCATGTACCGTAGATCATAGATGAAATAACAGCACAATGTCAGTCAGATGCTTGTAAGGGTGGCAGGATATTGTCATGTATTAAAAACGAGGCTTGGACTCACGGGGCAGGGATGTGATATTACCACTTTATAAATCGTTGGTGCGGCCTCATCTTCTGGAATATGCAATTCACTTCTGGACACCAGTCTATAGAAAGGATGCCCTATAGCTGGGCAAAGTACAGAGAAGAGCGACTAAACTGATAAGGGGCATGGAGGGTCTTTGTTATGAAGCTACTTTCACACCTCAGGTGTGGATTCCGGATTTTTTCCACAGGTACAGCAGGCTGGGTCGAAATTAAAAAATAAATGAAAAAAAAAGCTGGACAGCCCTATGTCTATGCAGGGGATTTGGAGCTCTGCATCAGAAAAAGAGGGTTCTAATAGCTCTAAAGATAAAATTCTGTAGTTAACAAGCACATAATTTTTGACATAAACAGGTGGAGATTCACTTTAAAGCCTCACAGTCGCCATTTTCTTGTAATTATTTCACAATTATAATACTAGAATTTTTAAACAGATAGAAAGCGGCATAGAGCGGCTCGGAGAAGGAGGCGGTGAAGGTGTGTAAGTGTCTGATGGGGTCACACAGCTGATAGAAGGACAGACGCCCGGCCTCATAGTCCAGATAGATCCCGACAACCTTCACAGGAGAATCTGACACCAGCTTGGTAAAGATTTTGTTATGACACACACCAAAACTATTAATTAACTCTAAGCCCCAGGATTTCACATTATAACCAATATAAGATTCATTCCCATTAACCTTCCTCTCCAGACTTTCCTCGGCCACTCCAATGATCCATTTCTCTGCCCGACTCACATCCACCTCCCAGTAATGTCTCCCAGAGGAGAAGCTGCGGGAGCTTAAAACCTGACAGGATATAAACTTCTGGGGCAAATCGGGTCTGTCCTGTGATGTTGTGGTATAAGAAGCAGATCTGAGATCCTGTGATAGAATAATGTTATTATGAGCCGTGTCTGTATCCAGCAGTACGTCGGATTTCTCCATCACTGGGAACTGTCTCTTTATCTTCAGATCAATCAGATCATCAGCAAAGTGTAGCAGTCCTCTGTGTAATATCTGTGAGACTAAGCCTTCATCCAAGCACTGAGCATCCCTTACATCACGGATGACATCACCACTCCTATCACTGATGTCACAAGTCTTTAAATCTTCTTGTAGCAAAATCAATGGATCTGTGATTACACATAGTCCCTCAAACTGATTAATCTTCTTGGTCAGCTCATATTTCTGTAGCTCCGCCTGTCTGACCAGATCAGAGACTGAGAGTGACACCTGCTCCTTCTGTCTGGAAATCTCACCCTGGATTCTCTTTTCTAGATCCTCCAGCTTCTCCCTGATATCAGTGAACAGACCAGTGACCCTCTCAGCAAGTCTGGTCGATTTCTCTCCCTGTTCTGTCTTATGATCCTTTAGTCTCTGGATTCTTCTTCCAGCTTCTTCTCTTTCAGACTTCAGTTTCTCAATGAGAGGTCTCAGTTTCTCCTTCTCCTTCTCAGAGGCCACATCCGGTAGCTCCACATCATGTCCCTTGTGGTCTCCGGCCACCCAGCAGGACACACAGATACATGCGGCGTCCATCGGACAATAGTATTTCAGGATCTCATTGTGTGTGGAGCATTTTCTGTGCAGAAACGACACAGTAGGTTTAATCAGACTGTGATTCACTGACTTGTTATGGGCTCCGAGATGTTTATGGCACATGGAGGTCTCACACTGCAGACATGTCCTCACAGCCGGGACAGGAGAGTCACAGTAAGTACAGAAGATCCCGGTCTCCTCCATATCAGACTGAGCAGATAAGAAACGCTCCATTATGGTCCCCAGCTTCCTGTTCTTCTCCAGGGCCGGACGCCCCCGATATTCTGCTCTGCAGTCAGGACAGGAATACACTCCAGCTGCCTCCTGTGCATCCAGCGCACTCACAATACACGAGCGGCAGAAGTTGTGTCCACATCTCAGGGATACAGGGTCTGTATAGAGGCTCAGGCAGATGGAGCAGTCCAGCTCGGCCCTCAGATCAGCAGACGCCATTGTGGTATGGAGGAGCAGGAATCGAAAGTGAAAATGTCTCTTCTCATAAGAGGGCGGAGAGCTCCTGTAGAAGAATTAACCCCTGCAGTCCTGTAATGTTTGAAGTGACTAACACCATGTTCTGTCCAGTTGTGGCGTCCATTTTATGTTATGCAAAGAAATGTATGATTTATGGCAATACTTATATGATCTGCTCTTAGAATACATCGGAACTGGATACTCTGCATCGACTGGAAGAACACAGGATGTGAGCAGAAATCACTGACCTGCATGAGTTACAATGATCGATAGAAAGAACCTGATTACATAGGGATGAGCGGCACTACAGACACCACTGATCTCTTCCTGCAGGATGCCGATTAGTTGGTATTCTTATAACTGTGGTGTATACATTATACAACACTGACTCAGCTGCTGCAGAACCTCCTGAAGCACACCTCAGCCGCTGCAGAACCTCCTGAAGCACACCTCAGCCGCTGCAGAACCTCCTGAAGCACACCTCAGCCGCTGCAGAACCTCCTGAAGCACACCTCAGCCGCTGCAGAACCTCCTAAAGCACACCTCAGCCGCTGCAGAACCTCCTAAAGCACACCTCAGCCGCTGCAGAACCTCCTAAAGCACACCTCATCCACTGCAGAACCTCCTAAAGAACACCTCAGCCACTGCAGAACCTCCTGAAGCACACCTCAGCCGCTGCAAAACCTCCTAAAGCACACCTCAGCCGCTGCAGAACCTCCTGAAGCACACCTCAGCCGCTGCAGAACCTCCTGAAGCACACCTCAGCCGCTGCAGAACCTCCTAAAGCACACCTCAGCCGCTGCAGAACCTCCTAAAGCACACCTCAGCCGCTGCAGAACCTCCTAAAGCACACCTCATCCACTGCAGAACCTCCTAAAGAACACCTCAGCCACTGCAGAACCTCCTAAAGAACACCTCAGCCACTGCAGAACCTCCTAAAGAACACCTCAGCCACTGCAGAACCTCCTGAAGCACACCTCAGCCGCTGCAAAACCTCCTAAAGCACACCTCAGCCGCTGCAGAACCTCCTGAAGCACACCTCAGCCGCTGCAGAACCTCCTGAAGCACACCTCAGCCGCTGCAGAACCTCCTAAAGCACACCTCAGCCGCTGCAGAACCTCCTAAAGCACACCTCAGCCGCTGCAGAACCTCCTAAAGCACACCTCAGCTGCCGCAGAACCTCCTAAAGTACACCTCAGCTGCTGCAGAACCTCCTAAAGAACACCTCAGCCACTGCAGAACCTCCTAAAGCACACCTCTGCTGCTGCTGAGGACCTTCTTTATGAAAACAATGAGGGAATTTCATATAAAAAAATAATCTCTGACTTACACAGCAGAGAGGTTCTGCAGCAGCTGTGGTATCTATTGTAAGCAATAATGTGGAAAGTTCGAAAACTACTAGAAGTCACCAAGGCTTCCCATGACCAGTAAAAATGTGCTTAGCCTGAGGTCTCATGGTTTTGTATTTTTATGGGGCCTCTTGGTGATATTTAAGGCTACTTTCACAGCTGCGTCAGGTGCGGATCCGTCTGGTATCTGCACAGACGGATCCGCATCTATAATGCAAACGCTTGTGTCCGTTCAGAACGGATCCGTTTGCATTACCATGAACAAAAATAAATAAATAAAATTTTGTTCATGATAATGCAAACGGATCCATTTCGACTTACACTGAAAGTCAATGGGAGGCGGATCCTATTTCAATTGCACCATACTGTGTCAGTGAAAACGGATCCGTCCCCATTGACTTACATTGCAAGTCAGGACTGATCCGCAAGCAGCGTTTTGGTGTCCGCCTCCAGAGCGGAATGGAGGCTGAACGGAGGCAAACTGATGCATTCTGAGCGGATCCTTATCCATTCAGAATGCATTAGGGCAAAACTGATCCGTTTTGGGCCACTTGTGAGAGCCCTGAAACGGATCTTACAAGTGGACCCAGAAACGCCAGTGTGAAAGTAGCCTTAGTCACGAAGCGAACTTCTTTGATTATAGCGGGCGCAATGACGGGGAACGGATCATTCAATCCCTCAGATATCGGTCGTGTTCATCTCTGATCACGGCATCTGAGGCTACTATTTAGGCCTGTCAGGGGTTAATCAGGGTCACACAAAAAATACTCACCTTATCCATTTGATTGCGTAGAGGCCTTCGCGGCCATCTTGATTGAAGACACGGTACGAAACCTCAACCACAGGCCCGGCCTACATTTTGGATACTTGAACATAACTGTCTCAATGTGACCGCAGTAAACATAAAAGCTGTCCAATCTTCTTCTACCCCTTGGTAGACAGAACATCCACTAAACAGCGCATCAAAAGGGAAAACCTGGGATCTGGAAAGGAAGCTCCTCCTGAAAAGTCACATGGTGTATCACATGACTGTTCTTCAGCCAGTCAGCTGTTAGAAAAGAATCACGTGATCCAGCCTACATTTCCTCTGTATTGCTCATTATCTCATGACCCTTTTAGAGCTTCTGACTGGCTGAGAGGGATCATGTGATGCTCTACAGGCTCCAGCACAGGACCAGGTGCTGCTCTGGGGCCATTTAGGGGATGTCATTGTACCCACTGATATAAACACTATCTGGGGCCCCTCTGTCTTTGAGGTATCGTAGATGAATATTAAAGGGGTTGTCGCATTATGATAACTGTCTGAAGGCTGGGGCCCCTTGCCGATCATGAGATCACAGAATAAAGAAGTATCCGTTCTGCCAATAATCGGAGTGTCTTGAAGATCCTTGCGGTGACAGCGCAGCCTTCTATGTGAACATAATGTTATAGGAAGCAGCTTTCAGTCTAGATCAGGCATCCTCAAACTGCGGCCCTCCAGCTGTTGTAAAACTACAACTCCCTCCATGCCCTTCTGTAGGCTGATACCTGTAGGCTGTTCGGGCATGCTGGGAGTTGTAGTTTTGCAACAGCTGGAGGGCCGCAGGTTGAGGATGCCTGGTCTAGATTATTATTTTCATTTTTACTTCTGTGTTTCTGCCTCCATAAATCCCTTCCCCAACATCTTCTTGTCTGTAGTTCACTCAAGAACAATGGTCATAAAAGATTGTTAAAGGGGTATTCTGTTGTAGGGGATAGCTGCTAGATCGGTGGAGGTCCCCCATCAGTTCTGAGATTGGGAGTCCGGCTATTTGAATGAAGTAGGGGTCATCTCCATCAGTCCCATACACGGAGCACCAGCGTGCATGCTTGACCACCACTTTCTTCAAATTTGGGACACTGGACCTCAATTCTGATAATTGGTGGGGGTCCAACCACTGGGAGCCTTATTGATCTACCATTTATCACCTACCCAATGTATACGTGTTATTACTGGAGTACCCTTTTGATTGTTAAACATGTACAACCTTTTAGGGTACCCTGAATTTATGGTTTACTCACATTTTGGTTCCAAGTTATATAAGCTTTCTTCCAAAGGTCTCTCAAAGTGACCCGTCCTCCTAGACTCCAGGACAGCGCGCTCAACATATAACAAATGCATAGGCGTGCGCACAGGGTGTGCCGGGAAACACCCTAATCAAGCCTTCTGGCTGGCGAATACTAATGAAGCTCTTCCATTTTGGAACAGCTCATTAGTACCGGAGGACCAGACAGCAATGAACGCTATGTACTTACCGCTTCCTGGCCCTCGGCTATCGACTGTGCAGGGCTGCGCACAGCGTGAGGCGCTTTGTGACGGGCCGCTGTGCGCGCCCGTTCAGAGCAGAGCCAACAGCAGGAGGAAGAGGATCGCGGGCGGCGTCTAGGAGCAGAGAGGCAAGTGGATTTTAATTTTATAAAAAGTGAGGCTGCTGGGGGCATAATGGGGGCTAATTAGAGGCATAAGGGCTGATAATGGGGACTAATGGCATAAAGGCTAGATATATATATATATGCGCGGTGTGTGTGCTTTAAGGTGCACACACTAATGCAATAGGCTGCGCACGCCTATGAACAAATGGCTTAGTATGTGGATAATAAAAGTGTGTCTTATCACAGTTACATAGTTGTTAAGGTTGGAAAACGACAAAAGTCCATCAAGTCCAACCTGAGATCCTGCTATATTGATCTAGGGGAAAGGGAAAACAGAGAAAACTTTAGGAGAGAAAAAAAAAATCCTTCCCGACTCTAGATGTGTCAATCAGAAAAAATCCCTGGATCAATGTCCCTCTTCCTTTTAAAAAGGAGTTGGGCCAAAGGGACAGGGTGAGCAGGACAAGATGTCTATACATTGTCAGAAGCCTCAATGTTATTTTGAATTGTAAAGTCCTCTGAACCTTCCCTGAAGCATCTCCTGTATTTGCTGTGAGCAGCGCCTGCGCCTCCTCCAGAGATTCACCGCTCTTACTGTAAAGAATGCTTCTTGCCTCTCATTACTAAATCTTTTTTCCTCCAGGTGTAGGGAACGGATCCTTGTTTTTTGAGGGGGTTTAACACAGAACAGCTTCCCTTTAAGTTTTTTGTGTGGTCCGCTTATATATTTGTTAGGGCTGCACGATTAATCGAATCGCGATAATCGGCAAATGCGATATGGCGATTTGGCCGATCCTAAAATGCTGCGATTATATATGAAGGGGCCCCGCGCACAAAACTGGCTTTGTCTGTAAAGTATTTTACTAGTGTGTGAAACAATCTCTCTCCTATTGATAACCTGGCCGCCTCTGTACTCACTGTCACGATGAATGCACGGCAGTGAGCGTGACTGACGTCACTTAGTAACGCTCCTGCTTCCTGAAGTTGGAGGAGTGTTACTAAGTGACGTCAGTCACGCGCCGGCCGGCCCGCTCGCTGCAGTGCATTCATCGTGACAGTGAGTGCAGAGGCGGCCAGGTTATCAATAGGAGAGAGATTGTTTCACACACTAGTAAAATACTTTACAGACAAAGCCAGTTATGTGCGCAGTTTAGGACACATAGGGCCATGAGGGGGACCAGCATAAGATGCTATATGTCTCATGCTGGCCCCCCTCATGGCCCTATGTGTCATGCACACATCCCCTATAACAGTGCATCATCCACAGATCCCCCATAACAGCGTCCTCCACAGATCCCCTATAAGTGTCCTCCACAGATCCCCCATAATAGTGTCCTCCACAGATCCCCCATAACAGTGTCCTCCACAGATCCCCCATAACAGTGTCCTCCACAGATCCCCCATAACAGTGTCCTCCACAGATCCCCCATAACAGTGTCCTCCACAGATCCCCCATAACAGCGTCCTCCACAGATCCCCCATAACAGCGTCCTCCACAGATCCCCCATAACAGCGTCCTCCCACTATAGAAAAAGACTGACATACCTCCATACAGTGACCTTATTGCCCGTTACCACAATAGACCTATATCTTTAGAGCAGATCGGACATTAGAAAAGAGAGTTTGTTCTAATCTTTTCTAGTGACCGGACGCCGCGATCCAATGACAAACAGTAATTGTCTTGTTGACCGTTCATCACATCTTTCACGATTTTTTGCTGGAGGAACGTCTCCTTGTATAAACCGCATCGGAGAAGGCAATAAAACACACAAACATTGTACAATACAAAGGCTCGTCTTATAATTTATCTGCTTGTGTAAAAGGCCCGTCTACTGGGATGTGTTATATTTTATATCCGGTATTTCATCTATGTGAATTTAGGATGGAGGCCCATGGGTTTGGTTCAATGTCTGGATGGAATGAATCTCATCAGGATGCAAATGTCCATTGTCCAACCTGAACCTCACATACAAAAGGTGTCCGAGTCCCCCCGGTATCGCTTATAGATTAAAATACAAAAAAAATTGGGGATTGAAGTGTTGGAAGACATGACTGAAGGCCGCTTTACACTGCACGACGTTCCGGCAAATTAATTACTGTTCGCGATAATAGGCTCGTGTAAAGGTGCCGCCAATTTCCTAATGAAGGAGCAGAACTCCTGTTCATCAGGTAATAGGATCATTGGTGCAGATGTAGTGATCCTCCGAGGAGACGGTGTAGAGGATAGGAGTGGTAGTGGCGCTGATTAAATCTTGTGTCATGGTGTACTCCCTAAAGTCGTTGAACCAAAGAAGGAGGCCAGTGTGAAATGTGACAAGGTCTTCTTTACCAAGTGCAACGTAGAATTGATTTGTGGCCATCAGTCCATTAAAATGATATCAAAAACACTTCAAAAGAAGGGCGACCAAATTAATACAAGGTATGGAAGATCTCAGGTTAGCAAATCTAAATCTGTCTACCCAGAGAGGAGAAGGCTGAGGAGGGATATGATATCGTTATATAAATGCATATACCGTCCCTATAATAACCTCTGCAATAATGATTCTTTTCATGGACCCAGCAAAGAACGAGCGGGCACAGCTTACGATTAAAGGAAGTTAAATTTTGTCAAAAATTGGCTCAAAAAGCCGCACATCCCTGTCTGAAAGATAAGATTATTGAGCGTGCAGTGTTCCTATCACAACAACTTCCATGTTGCGCACAAAACAGGCCACCATAAACAGCACTTGGCAAAGAATTCCCCATAAGTTGTAACTTTATGATCAGACCTCGGTCACACAGAGCCCCACGGAGACCCCCAATCATGACCCCAAGAATGGAGTTTCGTGAACAGTCACAAAGCAATTTCAGGGATCGTCTCCAGAAATGACCTGATATCAGCGGTGTAATGTTTTTATTAGAAGTCAATGAAGAAGAATATAGCAACCAAGTGATATACGATAGATACTGATCTGTTACCATCAGGATTAACACATAATACGGCAGCGAGAATTAACCAATGATACATCATATACTTCATTATCGGACAATCATAGAAAAATCTATAACATTCTATCTGATCTTTCATAAATCTGCTTATTTATTGCTAATTGTTAAACTTTAAAGACTATTTTCACTCGAAAAACATTTCTGTATTACCCCAATGCATTTAAAAAAAAGGAAAAAAAAAACTTTATAATAAACTTTGGTTATCATTTTGTGCACACAACCCCTAAGCAGACCTGTGTGTCTCCATGGCAACAAACAAATACAATCCTGCCGTCATAGCTCTGTCCCCACTTCTTGCTCATCTACATTTGGCACAAATCAGATGGAAGGGAGTGCGACGGCAGGATCAGACTACAAAGGGTTTGTTTGTAGTCTGTTACCATGGAAACCAGAAGTCTGCCTGGGAGCTGTGTACAAGAAGTACAATTTCAATCAGGACTATCGGCCGACGTGTTTCGTTTTAGATGCATTAGGACAAATGACAGCAGTTTAGTTGTGAAGATGGACATATGTTTTGAGAATCACAGGATATCACAACACAATGCATATTGCTGACGGTAAATTTGGTGCAGAATAATCTCTGCTCTGGATTTAGGATTACAGCAGTCGCCTTATAAGAACTCCGTAGTAAATCAAAATATAAGCAAGAAGAATAACGTGCGCGAAACACTCACAGAAGAGATGCTACAAAGCCGTGTCTACTGTACAGATTTAGGCTGTATTCACACGTCCGCAATGTGTTTTGCGGATACACGGATCCGCAAAACACGGAAAGCGGCAATGTGCTTTCCGCATTTTGCGGACCGCACATTGCCAACATAATAGAATATGCCTGTTCTTGTCCGCAATTGCGGACAAGAATAGGACATGTTCTATTTTTTTGCGGAAACGGAAGCACGGATGCGGAAGTGCAGATCCGCAAATGTGGATGCGGACAGCACATTCTGTCCCCATAGAGAATGAATGGGTCCGCACCCTTTCCGCAAAATTGCGGAAAGGATGCGGACCCATTTTGCGGACGTGTGAATGGAGCCTTAGCTGTAGGCTACTCCCAAGTAGTGTTGAGCGCGAATATTCGAATTACAAATTTATATCGCGAATATCGGCACTTTGAGAATTCGTGAATATTTTGAATATAGTGCTATATAGTCGTTTTTTGAATATTCGTCATTTTTTCCATCTGAAGTTAGGATTCCTCCCTGCTTAAGTTTCTTGTCAAGCCACTTAAGCAGGGAGCAATCATGACTTCATGACTTCTGATGGAAAAAATTACGAATATTCAAAAAACTAATATATAGCACTGTATTCTATATTGCTATATATTAGTTTTTGACCCACGCCTGTATTGATTGCGTAATATTCGCATATTACGCGATCATTACCTTACCAATTTTCGAGTAAAACAAAAAAAAAGAATGTAGAATATAACGAATATTCAAATTCGCAAATATTCAATGAATATTCTACAAAATATTCGTGAAATATCACAAATTTGAATATGACTTCTGCCGCTCATCACTACTCCTAAGGGCATTATCCTGGCAACCCCCTGGTCTGAGCCTTTACTCAGCTGCAGGGGAACCACCAGGTCATTAACTGTAGTCTCTGATGACCCATGGATGTGAGAAGACACATGGATACGGAATATATATTGCACTCAATTATGAGCTTCCCCTAATGGTGGCTGCAGGTGGTCAGCATCTTTTCTCTTAAAGGGGTTGTCCTGCTTTTTTTTTTTTTTTTTTTTTTTTTTACACTTGTTTAAATTTCCACTCTAGGCTGCTTAAACTGTGGAAAAAAATCCACGCTCGCCTGCTCCCCACCGTTCCATTCCAGCTCCTTAGCTCTCTTCGGTGGTCTTCTGGTCCCTGTCCTGCAAACTTTTAAACAGATCAGGGTCATGTGCAGAGCTGCAGCCATTTACAGGCCTCAGCGGTGACACGTCCCCAAGTGGTTCGTCACTGCCTGATCACATGCCACTTGAGGACACATGACCACTCAGAGAAGACATTGGCTGCATCGGCGCACATGACCCGGTCTGTCTGAAAGTTTACAGGACAAGAACCGGAAGATCAGGTGAATATGGATTGTTCCACAGGTACAGCAGGCTGGGAGGGGAAAAAAGCTGGATAATCCCTTCAAATTCATGTCTAATCAGGGGATTTTGGAGATCAGTAACAGAAAAACAACAGTTCCAACAGCTCTGAAGATAAAATGCAGAAATTACCAGCACGTAATTTTGGACTAAACATTAAAGGCTGATGGAAGATTCACTTTAAAGCCTCACAGTCGCCATTTTCATGTAATTATTTCATGATGCTAATAGTGGAATTTTCATACAGATAGAAAGCGGCATAGAGCGGCTCGGAGAAGGAGGCGGTGAAGGTGTGTAAGTGTCTAACAGGGTCACATAGCTGATAGAAGGACAGACGCCCGGCCTCATAGTCCAGATAGATCCCAACAACCTTCACAGGAGAATCTGACACCAGCCGCTTAAAGATATTGTTATGACGCACACCAAAACTATTATAAATCAAACCCCAGGATTTCTCATTATAACCAATATAAGATTCATTCCCATTAACCTTCCTCTCCAGACTTTCCTCGGCCACTCCAATGATCCAATTCTCTGCCTGACTCACATCCACCTCCCAGTAATGTCTCCCAGAGGAGAAGCTGCTGGAGCCTAAAACCTGACAGGATATAAACCTCTTGGGCCCATCAGGTCTCTTCTGTGGTTTAGCGGTATAAGAAGCAGATCTGAGATCCCGTGATATAATAATGTTATTATGAGCCGTGTCTATATCCAGCAGTACGTCGGATTTCTCCATCACTGGGAACTGTCTCTTCTCCTTCAGATCAATCAGATTATCTGCAAAGCTTAACAGTCCTCTGTGTAATATCTGTGAGACTAAGCCTTCATCCAGGCACTGAGTGTCCCTTACATCACTGATGACATCACCACTCCTATCGCTGATGTCACAAGTCTTTAAATCTTGTAGCAAAATCAATGGATCTGTGATTATACATAGTCCCTCAAATTGATTAATCTTCTTGGTCAGCTCATCTTTCTGTAGCTCCGCCTGTCTGACCAGATCAGAGACTGAGAGTGACACCTGCTCCTTCTGTCTGGAAATCTCACCCTGGATTCTTATTTCTAGATCCTCCAGCTTCTCCCTGAGATCAGTGAACAGACCGGTGACCCTCTCAGCAAGTCTGGTCGATTTCTCTCCCTGTCCTGTCTTATGATCCTTTAGTCTCTGGACTCTTTTTCCAGCTTCTTCTCTTTCAGACTTCAGTTTCTCAATAAGAGGTCTCAGTTTATCTTTCTCCTTCCCAGAGGCCAAATCCAGTAGCTCCACATCATGTCCCTTGTGGTCTCCGACCACCCAGCAGGACACACAGATACAGGCAGTGTCCATCGGACAATAGTATTTCAGGATCTCATTGTGTGTGGAGCATTTTCTCTGCAGAAATGACACAGTAGGTTCAATCAGACTGTGATTTACTGACTTGTTATGGGCTCCGAGATGTTTATGGCACATGGAGGTCTCACACTGCAGACATGTCCTCACAGCCGGTACAGGAGAGTCACAGTAAGTACAGAAGATCCCAGTCTCCTCCATATCAGGCCGAGCAGATACGAAACGCTCCACTATGTTCCCCAGCTTCCTGTTCTTCTCCAGGGCCGGACGCTCCGGATATTCTGCTCTGCAGTCAGGACAGGAATACACTCCAGCTGCCTCCTGTGCATCCAGCGCACTCACAATACACGAGCGGCAGAAGTTGTGTCCACGTCCAAAGCTTAACAGTCCTCTGTTTAATATCTGTAAGACTAAGCCTTCATCCAGGCACTGAGTGTCCCTTACATCACTGATGACATCACCACTCCTATCACTGATGTCACAAGTCTTTAAATCTTTCAGCAAAATCAATGGATCTGTGATTATACATAGTCCCTCAAATTGATTAATCTTCTTGGTCAGCTCATCTTTCTGTAGCTCCGCCTGTCTGACCAGATCAGAGACTGAGAGTGACACCTGCTCCTTCTGTCTGGAAATCTCACCCTGGATTCTCTTTTCTAGATCCTCCAGCTTCTCCCTGAGATCAGTGAACAGACCGGTGACCCTCTCAGCAAGTCTGGTCGATTTCTCTCCCTGTTCTGTCTTATGATCCTTTAGTCTCTGGACTCTTTTTCCAGCTTCTTCTCTTTCAGACTTCAGTTTCTCAATAAGAGGTCTCAGTTTATCTTTCTCCTTCCCAGAGGCCACATCCAGTAGCTCCACATCATGTCCCTTGTGGTCTCCGACCACCCAGCAGGACACACAGATACAGGCGGTGTCCATTGGACAATAGTATTTCAGGATCTCATTGTGTGTGGAGCATTTTCTGTGCAGAAACGACACAGTAGGTTCAATCAGACTGTGATCCACTGACTTGTTATGGGCTCCGAGATGTTTATGGCACATGGAGGTCTCACACTGCAGACATGTCCTCACAGCCGGTACAGGAGAGTCACAGTAAGTACAGAAGATCCCGGTCTCCTCCATATCAGGCCGAGCAGATACGAAACGCTCCACTATGTTCCCCAGCTTCCTGTTCTTCTCCAGGGCCGGACGCTCCGGATATTCTGCTCTGCAGTCAGGACAGGAATACACTCCAGCTGCCTCCTGTGCATCCAGCGCACTCACAATACACAAGCGGCAGAAGTTGTGTCCACATCTCAGGGATACGGGATCTTTATAGAGGCTCAGGCAGATGGAGCAGTCCAGCTCGGCCCTCAGATCAGCAGACGCCATTGTGGTACGGAGGAGCAGGAATCGAAAGTGAAAATGTCTCTTCTCATAAGAGGGCGGAGAGCTCCTGTAGAGGAATTAACCCCTGCAGTCCTGTAATGTTTGAAGTGACTAACACTATGTTCTGTCCAGTTGTGGCATCCATTTTATGTTATGCAAAGAAATGTATGATTTATGGCAATACTTATATGATCTGCTCTTAGAATACATCAGATCTGGATACTCTGCATCGACTGGAAGAACACAAGATGTGAGCAGAAATCACTGACCTGCATAAGTTACAATGATCGATAGAAAGAACCTGATTACATAGGGATGAGCGGCACTACAGACACCACTGATCTCTTCCTGCAGGATGCCGATTAGTTGGTATTCTTATAGCTGTGGTGTATATATTATACAACACTGACTCAGCCGCTGCAGAACCTCCTGAAGCACACCTCAGCCGCTGCAGAACCTCCTAAAGCACACCTCAGCCGCTGCAGAACCTCCTAAAGCACACCTCAGCCGCTGCAGAACCTCCTGAAGCACACCTCAGCCGCTGCAGAACCTCCTAAAGCACACCTCAGCCGCTGCAGAACCTCCTAAAGCACACCTCAGCCGCTGCAGAACCTCCTGAAGCACACCTCAGCCGCTGCAGAACCTCCTAAAGCACACCTCATCCACTGCAGAACCTCCTAAAGAACACCTCAGCCACTGCAGAACCTCCTAAAGAACACCTCAGCCGCTGCAGAACCTCCTAAAGCACACCTCAGCTGCTGCCGAGGACCTTCTTTATGAAAACAATGAGGGAATTTCATATAAAAAAAACAATCTCCGACTTACACATCAAAGAGAGGTTCTGCAGCAGCTGTGGTATGTATTGTAAGCAATATTTTGGAAAGTTCTAAAACTACTAGAAGTCACCAAGGCTTCCCATGACCTGTAAAAATGTGCTTAGCCTGAGGTCTCATGGTTTTATATAATTATGGGGCCTCCTGGTGACATTTAATATCCTTATAATTTTGAGGGGGATTACTAGAAAGGGCAGGTGCCCTGGGACAAGATATGCTGGTACCTTCCCCTCCTTTTCTCAACCAAACCATTCAATATTTGAAAAATTAGAGGAGAGGTTATTGTAGACATCAATGGTGGTTTATGGAAGTGAATGAGTTAATGGCCGCAGTAGCTGTCCAGTACCTAACGGCCGCAGTACCTGTCGCCCGGCGGTTACCTACCTCCTCAGGCTCCAGCACTGCTCTACAGCTACATCTGAGAGCTCAGAGATCCTGATATACGGATGGGCAGTTCTGTCCTCATCAGGTTCAGAGAACCACTGGGTAAAACCATATGCCACCGTTCACAAAGACCAAACCGCCTGCCCACTGTGCCCCAGTCATATGTAGTGCAAAGATCCTTCAGCACACCCCAAAATTACTAAAGACCCCTGAAGGTCCAGACCCACAGTCCTCAAAATACAGATCTGAGAATCAGACCCAAAATATAGACCTCAGAATGGACATATATCTTCGACTAGCCCCCTAAAGACATGCGTACCCCAGAATACATAGAGAACCCACTATTAACTGACCTTGGACCCCCTAAATAAGCACGTTCCCCAGACGCTTGCACAGGACAGTTTGCACTCTGCTCCTCTGTGCAGTTTTACTCACTGGCTTAAGGACCAGATACGTTCATGTGACTAGAGGTCAGCGAAGTTATGAAAGAAATTACTTAGTCACAAAGTGAACTTCTTTGATTATAGCGGGCGCAATGACGGGGAAAGGATCATTGAATCCCTCAGAGGTAGGTCGTGTTCATCGCTGATCGCAGCATCTGAGGCTACTATTTAGGCCTTTCAGGGATTAATCAGGGTCACACAAAAAAAATAAAAAATACTCACCCTATCCATTTGATTGCGTAGAGGCCTTCGCGGCCATCTTGATTGAAGACACGGTACAAAACTTCGAACGCAGGCCCGGCCTACATTTTGGATCCTTGAACATAACTGTCTCAAGGTGACCGCAGTAAACATAAAAGCTGTCCAATCTTCATCTACCCCTTGGTAGATAGAACATCCACTAAACAACGCATCAAAAGGGAAAACCTGGGATCTGGAAAGGAAGCACCTCCTTTAAAGTCACATGGTGTATCACATGACTGTTCTTCAGCCAGTCAGCTGTTAGAAAAGAATCACGTGATCCAGCCTACATTTCCTCTATCTTTGGAGTCCTGTATTGTACATTATCTCATGACCCTCTCATTATCTCTCCTCCTGCTCCCTCTTTGACCGCCTACAATCTGGCTTCCGACCCCACCACTCGACTGAGACTGCCCTCACCAAAGTCACCAATGACCTACTGACAGCCAAAACCAAGAAACAATCCTCTGTCCTCCTTCTCCTTGACCTGTCCTCTGCCTTCGACACTGTTGACCACTCCCTTCTGTTGCAAACTCTCTCATCCCTTGGCATCACTGACCTGGCCCTCTCGTGGATCACATCATACCTCACAGACCGGACGTTTAGGGTCTCCCACTCCCGCACCACCTCCTTGTCTCATTCCCTCTCTGTTGGTGTCCCGCAAGGCTCTGTCCTAGGACCCCTGCTCTTCTCTATCTACACTTTTGGTCTGGCACAGCTCATAGAGTCCCATGGCTTTTAGTATCACTCTTATGCTGACGACACACAATTCTACCTCTATGGTCCAGACATCACCACCTTACTATCAAGAATTCCACAATGTCTATCTTCTATATCATCCTTCTTCGCCTCTCGCTTTCTAAAACTTAACATGGATAAAACAGAATTAATCATCTTTCCATCTTGCTCAACCCCCCCCAACAGACCTATCTATCACGATCAATGGCTGCACACTATCCCCGGTCAACCAAGTCCGCTGCCTTGGAGTGACCTTGGATTCTGCCCTCTCCTTCCGACCGCACATCCAAGCCCTTTCCACCACCTGCCGCCTCCAACTCAAAAACATCTCCCGCATCCATGCTTTCCTTAACTTTGAATCTGCGAAAATGCTTGTACATGCCCTCATCATCTCCCGCCTAGACTACTGCAACATTCTCCTCTGTGGCCTTCCATCTAGCACTCTCGCACCTCTCCAATCTATCCTCAACTCTGCTGCCCGACTAATCCACCTCTCACCTTATTACTCCTCTGCCTCTCCCCTCTGCCAATCCCTTCACTGGCTCGCCATTGCCCAGCGAATTCACTTCAAAGTACTAACAAATACATACAAGGCCATCCACAACCTGTCCCCTCCCTACATCTCTGAGCTACTTTCCGGATACATCCCCACACGCACTCTCCGATCCTCACAAGACCTCCTTCTCTCCTCTTATCGTCTCCTCCCACAATCGACTCCAAGATTTCTCCCGTGCATCCCCCAGACTCTGGAACTCACTACCCCAACATATCAGACTCTCACCTACAGTGGAATCCTTCAAAAGAAACCTGAAAACCCACCTCTTCAGACAAGCCTACAACCCGTGACCCTGCTGCCTCTATACCGCCATGACCAGCTTCACCTGCACCTACTGTGTCCTTCTCCCATACCATGTAGATAGTAAGCCCTCACGGGCAGGGCCCTCTCTCCTTCTGTACCAGTCTGTAACTCGTCTTGTTTATGCTTAGTGGAATTGTCTGTATTATGTATGTGCACCGCTTATCATATGTACAGCGCTATGGAAGGAATGGAGCTATAATAATAAATAATAATTTAGGGGATGTGATTGTACCCACTGATATAAACACTATCTGGGGCCCCTCTGTCTTTGAGGTATCATAGATGAACATTAAAAGGGGTTGTCGCATGATAACTGTCTGAATGCTGGGGCCCCATGCCAATCATGAGAACAGGGACCTGTGTTCTCCTAAAACTCCATATGTAGTCCGCATGCGTGACCACCACTCCATTCAAATATGGGAACACGGGCCCCCGTTCTCATAATCAGAGGGGTCCCGGAAGTCAAAACTCCACTGATAAGATATCCCCCGATCCTTATTGGGAAGATCCCTTTAATTACAATACTTGCTCATGAATATTCATTAGAGACTCCACCCCTGCCCAGAACATGTCATTTAGCCCCTTCCTTCACTTGCTGACAGCTGATTGGTCCATCAGGAGGCCTCATTGTCACTGCTGAACAACGGTGACTGTGATTGGTCACAGCCCTGACCGGACATAAAACAACACCACACTGAAGTTTTGTCAAGAATTTCATCTTTTATTTTAACATATTCTCGTTAAAATGAACAAAAATCATTTTTACAAACAGTCATCTTCCGGAGTTGCCGTTTTAACCGTCCTGTGGTCAGTACACGGACAGACAATCCCACCGTGGACAGACATTCAACCAGGCAGCCTAAAGGGTTAATGGCCGCTTCTGTTAGTGTCCTCTTTAAGGCTCGGGCCTCTTCGGCAGCTTTACTGAACGCGTTCCAGGTTATTTGCAATGGTCGATGTGGTTGAGATAACAGTGAGTGGCGGTATTATATCCATTGAACACCGCCATTTCGTTTTTGAGGCCTCCTCTAAGGTGCAACACGTTTTGTTTAAAAATTCCTCCAAGAAGCATGAATCCTTGAGTCGTCTTCCATCAAGTAGCTCAACATTTACCATTAAACCTGCTTTCTGGGTGACAACCAGTATGGCCAACATTGTGGACACTACAGCGGTCGTCACTTAGCTTTTTACTTACACCGCCTACCTATAAAGCAGCCATACATCTCTGTATAAACGACGTAGTCAACGATCTGGACACGACATTGCGGAATAAGACTAAAAACAACCTCACAGAAGAAGACGACTCAAGAACTCAGAGGCAGCCATTTAATGTCCTGAAACCAATCGCGCCAAGGACGCAGTAGGAACATGGCGCCCCAGACCTTGAGGCTACTTTCTATTGTGCATTGCAGGGCCTGGGATGTACCGTTAGCTATGTGGAGTCGGGGCTGACCCCTACAGGGAGACATTCAGAGTGGCAGAGTGGCACAGCGGCAGCCATGGCGGCAAGTGCTACCGATATGTGTACACTGCAATGCAAACATGCAGGCTGGCACATTACATGCCATGCTCACGGCTGCACACACACAAGGCCGGCACGTCTACAATATACTGTCACATGGCACATCAAGCGGGCACTAAACCTGACATTTATATATAGCCTGGCACATCGCAGTGTAGAATGCCGGTCAGACGGTCCACAAAGTGAGATACAATGAAGGGGGGCCTCGCTACCGGCCCCTCTGGAATGTAGATGATTGGAGAGGGGATTGAACCCCAACCCGGATTACCCCAGTGCTGAGAACCTATGAAGGGGCAGGGAGAAGGAATTTGTTCGTTGATTAGGTTGGAAGTGAAATCTGGAGGCAAAACAAATAAAAAATATTAATAAGCCAGATAGAATACTCCAGAGCTGCGCTCACTATTCTGCTGGTGCAGTCACTGTGTACATACATTACTTATCCTGTACTGATCCTGAGTTACACCCTATATTATACTCCAGAGCTGTACTCACTATTCTGCTAGTGCAGTCACTGTGTACATACATTACTTATCCTGTACTGATCCTAAGTTACATCCTGTATTATACTCCAGAGCTGCACTCACTATTCTGCTGGTGCAGTCACTGTGCACATACATTACTTATCCTGTACTGATCCTGAGTTACACCCTATATTATACTCCAGAGCTGCACTCACTATTCTGCTAGTGCAGTCACTGTGAACATACATTACTTATCCTGTACTGACCCTGAGTTACATCCTGTATTATGCTCCAGAGCTGCACTCACTATTCTGCTGGTGCAGTCACTGGGTACAGACATTACTTATCCTGTACTGATCCTGAGTTACATCCTGTATTATACTCCAGAGCTGCACTCACTATTCTGCTGGTGCAGTCACTGTGTACATACATTACTTATCCTGTACTGATCCTGAGTTACATCCTGTATTATACTCCAGAGCTGCACTCACTATTCTGCTGGTGGAGTCACTGTGTACATACATTACTTATCCTGTACTGATCCTGAGTTACATCCTGTATTATACTCCAGAGCTGCACTCACTATTCTGCTGGTGCAGTCACTGTGTACATACATTACTTATCCTGTACTGATCCTGAGTTACACCCTATATTATACTCCAGAGCTGCACTCACTATTCTGCTAGTGCAGTCACTGTGTACATACATTACTTATCCTGTACTGATCCTAAGTTACATCCTGTATTATACTCCAGAGCTGCACTCACTATTCTGCTGGTGCAGTCACTGTGTACATACATTACTTATCCTGTACTGACCCTGAGTTACATCCTGTATTATGCTCCAGAGCTGCACTCACTATTCTGCTGGTGCAGTCACTGGGTACAGACATTACTTATCCTGTACTGATCCTGAGTTACATCCTGTATTATACTCCAGAGCTGCACTCACTATTCTGCTGGTGCAGTCACTGTGTACATACATTACTTATCCTGTACTGATCCTGAGTTACATCCTGTATTATACTCCAGAGCTGCACTCACTATTCTGCTGGTGGAGTCACTGTGTACATACATTACTTATCCTGTACTGATCCTGAGTTACATCCTGTATTATACTCCAGAGCTGCACTCACTATTCTGCTGGTGCAGTCACTGTGTACATACATTACATTACTTATCCTGTACTGATCCTGAGTTACATCCTGTATTATACTCCAGAGCTGCACTCACTATTCTGCTGGTGCAGTCACTGTGTACATACATTACTTATCCTGTACTGATCCTGAGTTACATCCTGTATTATGCTCCAGAGCTGCACTCACTATTCTGCTGGTGCAGTCACTGTGTACATACATTACTTATCCTGTACTGATCCTGAGTTACATCCTGTATTATACTCCAGAGCTGCACTCACTATTCTGCTGGTGGAGTCACTGTGTACATACATTACATTACTTATCCTGTACTGATCCTGAGTTACATCCTGTATTATACTCCAGAGCTGCACTCACTATTCTGCTGGTGCAGTCACTGTGTACATACATTACTTATCCTGTACTGATCCTGAGTTACATCCTGTATTATGCTCCAGAGCTGCACTCACTATTCTGCTGGTGCAGTCACTGTGTACATACATTACTTATCCTGTACTGATCCTGAGTTACATCCTGTATTATACTCCAGAGCTGCACTCACTATTCTGCTGGTGCAGTCACTGTG
Source organism: Bufo gargarizans (assembly GCF_014858855.1). NCBI lineage: Eukaryota > Metazoa > Chordata > Amphibia > Anura > Bufonidae > Bufo > Bufo gargarizans. Next base: position 190,348,257 of record NC_058087.1, read on the forward strand.
TACATACATTACTTATCCTGTACTGATCCTGAGTTACATCCTGTATTATACTCCAGAGCTCAGTAATACATTATGCAGATTGTCGGGCATGTAATGCTCCAGTATTATCCCCCATGCTCCAGTATTATCCCCCATGCTCCAGTATTATCCCCCATGCTCCAGTATTATCCCCCATGCTCCAGTATTATCCCGCATATATCTGGAGCCACTCACCCGTCACTCATCAATCCCGATAGAACAGGAATCAGGACCCAGCGCTGCAGGGAACAGAGAAGAATCAGGTCATTAACACAAGAGTCCGACGCAAAAAAAGTTGCACGTGTAGTAAAGGAACGTCCTCAGAACATATAGAAGCTGCAGGTAACACGTGACTCTGTAATAGTAGTACGGGAACGGTCATACTGGTGGCGCCGCTGGCTGTTAGCATCAATATGAAGATACAACAGACCAGTCAATCAAAACTCTAACTTCTTTTTGGTCAGGTGGCCTTAGTAGGTATTAGGCAGGCAAGTTGTTAGATGATTAGTTATTACCGTGTTTGTCAGACAGGATCTGATCTTGTTTTTAGACGCCATTCACATGGCGGGTGAATAAATCCACACTTGGCTTCTGATACATTCAGCTAAATGTAATAAAGCAATATAATGGTGCTGGGATTTCCTGCTGGGGCTGGGGAGGAGAGATCTGCCTGACAACCCCTCTTGTACACACAGGTTCACACGCAGATAGACTCACGCGACACATCTTGGCCTTCATCCTCTTTCAGCTCTTGAGTCTCCGGACTTTCGAGAGGCTCATCTATCTGAGACTGTGATCGAGATCCTACGGAAGAGAAGGACACTATGTGAGGACGTGTTAATTACAAAAGCCCAAGATGATATGAAGTCCAGGACGATGGAGGCTTCCTACCTCGATGTGCAGAGACGATCTCCGGAGTGTCAGCAGAGGAGATATTCTACAAGACAGCAGAGAGTCAAACATGGCGGCAGCCTATGGCACACATACCAAGACCCACCCCCAGTCTGTCCAGGACAGAAATGCGCCTTGTCGAGACAATTTACATAAACCCCACCCCTTTTGTCGTTTGGTTCAGTCCAACTTGAATCGGGACGGAGTGACGCCCAGGATCCTAGCGAGACTACTACCACCCACCTCTATCTGTGAAGAGTCCCTGCTAAGCGACCCCAGTAACCCCGGCCTCTCGCTGTCACAGGGTCCCGTCACTTCCTCATCTTCTTCATGGATGGGTGAGGAGGGAGAACGCAGACCACTGTGGGACCATGAACAGGAAAGTGTTAATACAGAGCCCGGAGGGATACACGGGGAAACAGAGGCAGGGGGCGCGCTCACCTGTCTGGAGTCTTTATGTGCTTGTTTTTGGGGTGGGAGTTGTCTGGCGGTGCCCGGGCAGGTAGACCATCACTGTAAGGAATCTCCTCATACAGGGGGGCACTGGCGGGGGGAGACCTTAGCCCGTTCAGCGCCTCCAGCAGAGAGATGGGCTCAAACCCTGGAGGGATGTTATCTGCACCCTGCGATATAATGACAGAGCCATATAATAAAACTGCCAGATGTGTCCATCTGTAGAAATACATACGGACGAGAGCGGCCACTTACCGAGTTGTCATCGTGGTCCAGAGTCTGGGCCAGCACAGGGCTGAATGAGATGGGGGGGAGGGGTCCCGGCTTCCGGCGCACTGCGCGGATCTGGAGCAAGGCGCGAAAAGCTGTAAAACACGATATACACTAAACAGGAGAGCACAGATCGGATTTATGTGTATGGGGGGCACTGCTCGGCAAACCGCTGATGGCACGAGCGCCTAGCCTAGTGGTGGGGTGACTCACGTAGTCGGCAGATGGGACAGTTGTTGGCCTGGTAGCGCAGGGTGTCGGCACACGAGTTGCACAGGCAGAGGTGTCGGCAGGGCAGGATCAGCGTGTCCCTCAGGTCAGAGAGGCACACGACACACTCGTTGCTGTTGTCACTGTTCTCGTCTTCTGAGGGCTGCAGAGAAAGAGTTTTGTGTAAGATCGGCCATTAATCTGAGATCGCGGAGTGTCCCGGGGGCAGCGCCATGTCCACAGGGGGGCGATTGGAGCTGCATTACCAGAAACACCTGTCCAAGTGACTGTGGCTGCAGTACTAGATACTGCCACATGAGGGAGAACGTGACTCCAACAGTGTCCTGCCCCTTCATTTGTCTTATTGGTGAGAGTCCTGGCGACATGCAATGCCCACCCGTGCAAAGCCCTCCTTTTACAGCATTCAGTCTCATCTCTATGACACGTGGCACAGACTTACCTTAGTTTCCTGATTGTTCTTGTTTTCAATGCCGTAGATTTCCTGCAGCAAATAACTGACACGATCCACCTGTAACATACACCGCCATGATGGTCAGTAATGGCAGCCAGGTAACCGCTACTGAGTCCTATAATAGTCCTAACACTACCCCAGGAGGTCCCCACCCCATAAGGGTTCATTCAGACGACCATATCCTTTTTTGCTGTCCACAAATTGTGGAAAAAACAAAACACGGATACCTGCTGTCTGCGTTCCACATTTTGCAGAATGGAATGGCCAGCAAAATGTGATAGAAATGCATATTCTTGTCCGCACGATACGCTCCATCTTCTTTGAGGGGCTACGGAATAGTGTGCTGTTCGCATCTTTTGCGGCCCCATTGAAACAAACTGGTCCGCATCTGTTCCCGCAAAATTGTGGAATGGATGCGGACACAAATATACGGTCGTGTGAATGAGCCCTAACAGCCCTTGTGACGCTCATTTCCAAAAGTAAGGACCTTGTCTGGAGACTTCCAGGTTAGTCAGTCCGCCCCACCCATTACACACATTACGTTTACAGACATGATCCGTTTCTTTACTCACTATTTGCTTCTGTTTCAGAGGTTTCACTGAGAAGCTGCCATCGACGTGCTGCAAAGAAGAGAAAAGAGAGGACGGTGCAGGAAGCGGTGCTGGAAAGTCATCTGCTGCCTACTAGTGAAATCTGTCTAAAGGAACTATATCATTTTGGCTCTAACCCCTCGATACGTGTGCAGAGAAGGACAGAGTTCAGGCTCTAGCCCCGGGATACGTGTCCAAAGAAGGATACAGTTCAAGCTCTAGCCCGGGATACGTGCCCAGAGAAGGACAGAGTTCAGGCTCTAGCCCCGGTATACGTGTCCATTGACGGACAGAGTTCAGGCTCTAGCCCCGGGATACGTGTCCATTGACGGACAGAGTTCAGGCTCTAGCCCCGGGATACGTGTCCAAAGAAGGATACAGTTCAAGCTCTAGCCCCGGGATACGTGTCCATTGACGGACAGAGTTCAGGCTCTAGCCCCATGATACGTGCCCAGAGAAGGGCAGAGTTCAGGCTCTAACCCCTGGATACATGTCCAGAGAAGGATAGAGTTCAAGCTCTAGCCCCGGGATACATGTCCATTGATGGACAGAGTTCAGGCTCTAAGCCATGGATACAGTGACGGCTATAGCTCAGGTTATGTGGTCATGACCTGGTGTCTTACCTTTTCAAATGCAGCCAAGACAACATGAGCATGTCCTGATCCCTCTGTACAAAATAGAGAGGTGTGAACAACGACATGTTAATCACTTATAATATTCCCCCCTAAATAGTAATTAATAGTCTCTGATCCACGTGCAGCAATTCCATCTTACCTCCACCCTCAGCCACGACAGCCTGGATCACCAGAGGAATCACACTTTTATCAAGGTCAAAGTTCAGCTGGGAAGAAAAAATAAAACAAAAAAACATTGGGATGAGACAAAAAAAAATAATCAGTGGTGTACTCCCATCACTAGCACATGCCATAGTTTCCGGATCACTGGGAGTCCTAACTCTGGGACCTCCAACTATTCCATGTGGACGAGAACCGGGCTGCACAGAGCAAGTCAACTGCACCCATTCAAGTGAAAGGGACAAACTGAATGAGCTGCACTGCGTAAAGGGGTAGGGGATAGGCAAGTGATTGGTGGAGGTCCAAAACGCTGGAGATGCCACCAATCGAGAGAACAGGAGCCTTGATACCCCCGAAATGAAAAGGGGTGTAGGTATAATGAGGTCCCATCCACTCGGTATGTGATATGCGCCAGATCTTCGGGGTCTGAGGGCTGTACTCGACCACCTCCATCAGTCCCACAGACTTTTAATGGAGAGGTATCATATGTTCGATAGCCACTCCTTTCAAAGTGGGGGGGTACATAACAGGTGGGGGTCCCAGTCATTAGACCTCGCCACCAATCTATCAGTAGATGAAAACTGGTTACTCTTTAACCAGTGCCGCAGCCCCTTCTGTCTGAGGAATGAGGGGGTCCCCACAGTCGGGGGTCTAGCTGGTCCGCCGCAGGAGAGGTTCTGCATCGCTCACCTCTTCATCCTTCCAGTCATTTAAGTCCACTTTAAAAGCTGGCAGAGAGAAGTGCTGGCTCAGTCCTCGCTTATAGTAGACGGTCTGAGACTGCAGGGCAGGACTGCGGGGACTGTACCTGTGAGGGATGCAAGTGAGAACATGAGAGGAGGCTGCAGTACCGTCCCTCTGCCTGCAGAGGTCACTCACGATTCCAGCCTGGTTGTACTTACACCGCCATCCCCCCAACAAACTCCTCGCTAGCCTGGCAGTAAACCGTAATCGCCACGCGGGCGTCTGCGTCAAACATGAACTCCAGACCGTACAAGACCCGGGGCTTCCCGCCATCCTCGATGGGACTGTCCGCTCCCTCCTTGTACCTGGAAACACACAGATCACCGCGATACGACCATGAGCGGTACAGCGCAGGGCGCAGCAGTGCCACAACAGCGACGCTGTAAGGTGACTGTTACCTGATGAGACGCAGCGAATCCTTACGAATGTTCACCAGGCTGCGCAGGGTCTTCACCGGCTCATGGGGTGCTGGGGTCAGATACGGGAACTGGGAAGAGAGGGAAGTACATGAGAAGCACAATATAGGCCGCCATAAACAGCAGCCTGCACTCTGCAGAACACATAGCTGTCACGGACGTTCCCGCGACAGACGAGACTGGCAACACGTGGTTTGATCTGACATGTTTTCCGTTTATATCAAACGTCTGCGTTTCTGGTGCTTGCCGCACCTTCTCTCCCCAGGTGTGGCTATCAGGGTCATTTAACCTTCTCTATTTATAGTTGCTTCTCCCACAATGCTGTGCGGTTTATAGCTTCAGCTTCTGTTTGGAACTTTTGGATAGATTGTGGTTGGATCTCTGCTGAGTTCCTGGTGCTTTCATTGCTCCTTTGAAGTTAAGTCTTTCCTTTCCCTTTTGTATTTTGTTTGGGTTCTGTGTGTTGCATTTTCCTATTGTCTGTATTAGGCCTGTAGGAGACTCCTGTTCATTCTTCCTTTTGGAGGAACAGGTAGTCTCGTCCCTGCCATTAATACCAGGGTCCTATGGGGCTTGATAGGACTCTAGGTATTCCTGCGTATGAACTCACCTACATCTGGGGTCTGTTCATACTGGTAACCTGTCAGGATTTGGGTTAGGGTTTTACTGTGAGGTGTCCATCTTCCTTCTAAAGTTCTCAGGCCCGATTCCCTGTTCCCTCCAATGCTCGGTGTGGTGTTTCTCTCCCACACCGAAGCGTGACAATAACAGGGACGTGTCCTTCCTGCTGCTCTCTAATTAAAAGGGGTTCCATGTAGTACTAATAAAATGTCCTAATATACCTTGAAGATCTCTGCTTGCTGTCAGTGAATGAGACCATTCCGTTTTACATCCAAAAGCTCCAGAGACATCCTACTCACGCAGGCGCAAGGTCCGTCGAGGCGTCGTCACGCAGGCGCAAGGTCCGTCGAGGCGTCGTCACGCAGGCGCAAGGTCCGTCGAGGAGTCGTCACGCAGGCGCAAGGTCCGTCCCGGAGTCGTCACGCAGGCGCAAGGTCCGTCCCGGCGTCGTCACGCAGGCGCAAGGTCCGTCCCGGCGTCGTCACGCAGGCGCAAGGTCCGTCCCGGCGTCGTCACGCAGGCGCAAGGTCCGTCCCGGCGTCGTCACGCAGGCGCAAGGTCCGTCCCGGCGTCGTCACGCAGGCGCAAGGTCCGTCCCGGCGTCGTCACGCAGGCGCAAGGTCCGTCCCGGCGTCGTCACGCAGGCGCAAGGTCCGTCCCGGCGTCGTCACGCAGGCGCAAGGTCCGTCCCGAGCATAGGAGGGAAGGGGGGGGGGGGGGGGAACAGGGAATCATGCCTGAGAACTAGGGAAGGAAGACGGACACTTACTAGTGAAAACCCTAACCAAAATCCTGACTGACTACCAGTATAAACAGACCCCAGAGGTAGGAGAGTTCATACGCAGGAATACCTAGAGTCCTTAGGAGCCTGGCACTTATGGCAGGGACAAGACTACCTGTTCCCCCAAAAGGAAGGACAAACAAGTCTCCTACAGGCCTAATACAAACAATAGGGAAATGCAACACACAGAACCCAAACAAAATACAAAAGGGAAAGGAAAGACTTAGGCCCCTTTCACACGGGCGAGTTTTCCGTGCGGGTGCGATGCGTGCGGTGAACGTATTGCACCCGCACTGAATCCTGACCCATTCATTTCTATGGGGCTGTGCACATGAGCGGTGATATTCACGCATCACTTGTGCGTTGAGTGAAAATCGCAGCATGCTCTATATTGTCCGATTTTCACGCGACACAGGCCCCATAGAAGTGAATGGGAAGCGTGAAAATCGCATAGCATCCGCAAGCAAGTACGAATGCGGTGCGATTTTCACGCACGGTTGCTAGGAGACGATCGGGATGGAGACCCGATCATTATTATTTTCCCTTATAACATGGTTATAAGGGAAAATAATAGCATTCTGAATACAGAATGCATAGTAAAACAGCGCTAGAGGGGTTAAAAACATTTTTTTTTTAACTCACCTTAGTCCACTTGATCGCGAAGCCCGGCATCTCCTTGTGTCTCCTCTGCTGAACAGGACCTGGGGTGACCATTAAATAGAGGTTAAGGACCTTTGATGACGTCACTCCGGTCATCACATGGTCTTTTACCATGGTGAATCACCATGGTAAAAGATCATGTGACATACCATGTGATGACCAGAGTGACGTCATCAAAGGTCCTTAACCTCTATTTAATGCTCACCCCAGGTCCTGTTCAGCAGAGGAGACACAAGGAGATGCCGGGCTTCGCGATCAAGTGGACTAAGGTGAGTTAAAAATTATTATTAATTTATTTTTTTTAACCCCTCTAGCGCTGTTTTACTATGCATTCTGTATTCAGAATGCTATTATTTTCCCTTATAACCATGTTATAAGGGAAAATAATACAATCTTCAGAACATCAATCCCAAGCCCGAACTTCTGTGAAGAAGTTCGGGTACCAAACATGTGCGATTTTTCTCACGCAAGTGCAACGCATGACAATGTTTTGCACTCGCGCGGAAAAATCGCGCATTTTCCCGCAACGCACCCGGCTCTTATCCGGGCAAAAAAACTGAAGCCCGTGTGAAGGAGGCCTTAAAGGGGTTCTGCACTTTGTTTAAACTAATGATCTATCCTCTGGATAGATCGTAAGCTTCTGATCGGCGGGGGTCCGACATCCGGGACCCCCGCCGCGGCTAAGCTCTGTTCACTTGAACGGAGCTTAGCCGCGCCCAGGCCAGTTGATACAAGTCATGACGTCACTCGGCCAGCGGTAAACAGTGAGAAGGCCGCGGCGCTGCTGGAGCGCTGCTGCCTTCTCAAACAGCTGATCGGCGGGGGTCCCGGGTGTCGGACCTCCGCCGATCAGAGGATAGATCATCAGTTTAAACAAAGTGCAGAACCCCTTTAACTTCAAAGGAGCAATGGAAGCAGCAGGAACTCCGCCGAGATCCAACCACAATCTATCCAAAGGTCCAAACAGAAGCTGAAGCTATAAACCGCGCAGCATTGTGGGAGAAGCCACTATAAACAGAGAAGGTTGAATGACACCTGGGGAGAGAAGGTGCGGCGAGCACCAGAAACGCAGACGTCATTGATCGGAAAACACGTCAGATCAAACCACGTGTTGCCAGTCTCACCGATCTCCTGCCACGGGAACATCCGTGACAAGCGTATCACAGATCTCTTGAAGCAAGCTGTGCCCCAGTGTGAGCAGGAGGGGTTTTCAGCCTTGGTGTGTAAACAATGACTGCTTCCTTTACTGAAAGCAAGCAGAGATCTTGCACACAGTGATGAATTGAGATACAAAGTCTCTAAAAGTTACAGTTTGTCGCTATACATGAAGTTTAAACTTTATCGACATTAAACAGAACGGTCCCTCTAAGCACTGGCTCCACAGAGCCGCCCCTTTAACCCTGGGTTCACACCTGAGCGTTTCCCAAACGCGCGTCAAACGCGCGTTTTTGACGCGCGTTTCTGACGCGCGTTTTTGTAATAGTGAACGCGCGTTTGACGCGCGTTTGTGTCATTGACTGCAGTGTCCTATGGCCACAAACGCGCGTCAAAACGCCCCAAAGAAGCTCAAGTACTTGTTTGAGCGTCGGGCGTTTTACAGCGCGTTCGTACGCGCTGTAAAACGCCCAGGTGTGAACCATTCCCATAGGGAAGCATTGGATTTCATGTCTTAAGCGTTTTACAGCGCGTTTGAACGCGCTGTAAAACGCTCAGGTGTGAACCCAGGGTTAGACATCGGACCTACCTGAACAGGGCGGTTTCCCAGGAAGTTGAGGTCACTATTCTCCCCAAACAGATAACCCTCGGGGTGCGGGGTCTCAAACTTCTCTCCTCCCATAAAGAAATGACTGGCAAAATAGTTTCCTGGAGAAAGAAGAAAAAAAATACAAATCTTTTTTTAAATTTCACTAATTTGAAAATAGAAAAATTTCACCAAAAAAGAAAAATGTAATATAAAAAGTGTACAAGTCAAGGGGTTTCCGGTGTTCTATACTGATGATCTATGGGGGAGTAGGACCCCCACCGCTCTGTCGTCTGAAGAGGCTACGGAGCTCCCGTCAGTGCCGCAGCCTCCTCTCCCAGCACAGCGCCGCCCATTGTATAGTGACCGTGTTTGGTACTGCAGCCCAGGTCCATTCACTTCCATGGGGCTGAGATGCGTCCAGGTCATGTGACTTAACTGGAATAGGAAGAGACCGCAGATCTCACTGGAGCACCACGGCCTCAAACCAGTGGCACCCAACAATAATATATTGATGACCTATGCTGAGAATAGGTCATCAGTATAAAGCTTATTTAACCCCTTAGTCACCCTGCAAATGATTGCGGGGTGCCAATGCCAGTGAAGGCAGGCTGAGACCTAGTGTAGGCCTCAGGCCTGCCTCTAACACCTCTCTGGCACGGCCTGCTGGTCACTGTCAGTATAGCACCGACACTAAAATACAATGCACTATAGAAATGGTGTATTGTATTGTAGAAGCCATCAAAACATTGCCTGTTATAGTCCCTGTAAACGGTTAAAAAAAAAAAATATAAATTCTTCCAAAAAAAGAAAATTACGCTTCTCCCCCCCCCCAAAAAAAAAATACACTTTTCAATGTAAAAAATAAATAAATTGCTAACAGAAAACGTCCTCTATGTTTAGTATTTCCGCGTCTGTAATGACACGCACTACACATGTATCATGTAAATTATGCTTTACGGTGAACGCATTAAAAAAAAAAAAAAAAATGAATAAAAAGTAATCAAAAAGGGTTATTTACCCCAAGATAATACCAACGAAAACTACACATCATCCCGCAAAAATCAAGCCCCCACACAACGCCGTAGAAAGAAAAATAAAAAAAAGTTATGGGTCTTGGGATGCCGGCAATGCAAAAAGATTTATTATTTTTTTCTTTTGAGGCCTCATGCACACGGCCGTGGCGGTATGGAGGCGCGCAAACAGCAGGAAACGGCCGTGTGCACGAGGCCTAAAAAGGGTTTTTATTGTGCAAAAGTAGTAAAACGAAGAAAAAGAAAAAAACTATGAGTATTTGGCATCACTGTAATCGTACTGACCCAGGAGCAAAGTTATGTTATTTATGCCTAAAAATGAACGCTGCAAAATGTATAATGGAAAAACGCAGCGGCAGTATTGCTGTATTTCCCATCTCCCTCCCAGAAAGAGTTAATAAATGTTAATCAGAAAGTTGTGCGTAATCCCAAAATGGCGCCATTAAAAACTACAACTTGTCCCGCAAAAAACAAGCCCTCATACAGCTATATGGAAAAATAAAAAAGTTATAGCTCTTATAAGGCGATGATGAAAAAATCTAAAAAATAAAAGTCACCGGCTGTTCCGCGTTCCCCTCCGTGTTGTCCGCAGTGTTCACAAGCGAGCGGCTGAATGTGGGCGGAGCTACAGTGTGACTGACAGCTCTCCCGGTAAGGTGGCCATACATCTGACATAGCTGTGGCTGCAGCTCTTCCTCCTGACGCATGCGCAGCGGGCTCGGCCGAGCATGCACGTCTTCTCCATCAGGTCATAGGACTTCCTGGCCTGAGCTTCAGTCCCGAGAACACAAAGGATCGGACCTGTAGAACTTAGGTTCCTGTGCTGGGTGATGACCGCACCCATCATCATCCTCACCTACCTGTGTATGGATTATAACCCCCATCATTACCATGTAGAGCAGGGCACTCACCAGATTTCGGGGGGTAGCGGTAGGCGGAATTTGCCTGGATGTCGATGTCCTCTACACCTGCGATCCTCCGACCCCAGACGGCCCCCATGATCTAAGAGAAAGACGCGTCAAACACGTGAGTCACGGCGACCGGAGAGACGGATCTGACCGCGGCGGTCCGCCCCTTTAAGAAAAGCTGCACAGTATACAGGTCTCAGACACAGGCCGCGGGGGCTAGGGGGATCCGCTAAAGGGAAATCTGCACAATGTAGTGGGGGCTGGCGGGGGCATATGTGGCGGGCACAGGGCGTAACCCCGCTCCACTGCAGCACAGAACTCACTCTGGGTCGTCACAGTGTATCAGCGCAGGTAACAGAGCATTGTCTAGACTGGATACAACAGTAACAAACCCTCAGCGGCGAGAAGGATCAAGTCAGGAAAGGTGGTTGTGTTCCCATTCACTGACAGCAAGCACTAAGTGCACCATTGTAGACGACCAGTGTTGTTAACCCCTCACTTGCGGTCACCAGCAAATAGTTGGCAAGACCATAGATCGCCATGGAAACACAGAGTTTAATCTGAAGCCACCCAGCCTCACCCCAAAAACCACCAGTCACCCCCTGAGGGGCAAAACTTCACCAATTATTCCTCATTTATTGATTTTGTGTTTTTAGTCCCAAAATTGGATCTGCCGAGGCCACAGTCAGCCCTCAGTAGTGTGCCCCTCCCCCGCCTGTCTGTCAGGCTATGCTGGGACTGGTAGTACTACAGCACACCTAGCTCGCACGTCGCTCACACACCAGCTATACGGGGACACATTCACACCGCGCACCCCGATCCCGCCGCGCCTCACACGGGGAGACATACCTACGAGCCTCTTCTTATCGGTTTCTGGGCCTCTTTCCTCTACAGATCCCTGAGATTCCACCGCTAAGCCGCAATGACTGCCGGGAGCTGTAGTTCCTACGTAGTGACGTCACCAGCGCACAGCGTTTTAGGAGGAAGCAATAACAACTACCATTCCCGAGATGCACAGCGACGTCCTCACAGCTGACGAGCGTCACCAAAGAAAACAATACCTTGGACCCTATCAAAAGTGAGAGGAATGGGGGTACACGCTGGAATAGTCCATTCTGGTGTCAATTCATTTCTATAGTACAGAGGTCGGAAGCCTGTTATCACCTTGGATCATTGGAAGTGTCCGTGGTTGATGTATTAACATGTTCCTTACCGATCTATAACTACATGGGATAATGTAGAGTCACATACTTGTTATTCCTCAGAGCTGCACTCACTATTCTGCTGGTGCAGTCACTGTGTACATACATTACTTATCCTGTACTGATCCTGAGTAACATCCTGTATTATACTCCAGAGCTGCACTCACTATTCTGCTGGTGTAGTCACTGTGTACATACATTACTTATCCTGTACTGATCCTGAGTAACATCCTGTATTATACCCCAGAGCTGCACTCACTATTCTGCTGGTGCAGTCACTGTGTACATACATTACTTATCCTGTACTGATCCTGAGTTACATCCTGTATTATACTCCAGAGCTGCACTCACTATTCTGCTGGTGCAGTCACTGTGTACATACATTACATTACTTATCCTGTACTGATCCTGAGTTACATCCTGTATTATACTCCAGAGCTGCACTCACTATTCTGCTGGTGCAGTCACTGTGTACATATATTACTTATCCTGTACTGATCCTGAGTTACATCCTGTATTATACTCCAGAGCTGCACTCACTATTCTGCTGGTGCAGTCACTGTGTACATACATTACTTCTCCTGTACTGATCCTGAGTTACATCCTGTATTACACTCCAGAGCTGCACTCACTATTCTGCTGGTGCAGTCACTGTGTACACACATTACTTATCCTGTACTGATCCTGAGTTACATCCTGTATTAGGCTGAGTTCACACGGGCGAGATTTCCGCGCGGGTGCAATGCAGTAGGTGAACGCATTGCACCTGCACTGAATCCTGACCCATTCATTTCAATGGGGCTGTGCACATGAGCGTTTTTTTTCATGCATCAGTTCTACAATGCTTTAAAATCGCAGCATGTTCTATATTCTGCGTTTTTCACGCAGCCCTGGCCCCATAGAAGTGAATGGGGCTGCGTTAATAACGCATTGCATCTGCAAGCAAGTGCGGATGCAATGCGTTTTTCACTGATGGTTGCTAGGAGATGTTGTTTGTAAACCTTCAGTTTTTTATCACGCGCGTGAAAAACGCATCAAAACGCATTGCACCCGCGCGGAAAAAACTGAACAACTAAACGCAATTGCAGCCAAAACTGACTGAACTTGCTTGCAAAATGGTGCGAGTTTAACTGAACGCACCCTGAACGCATCCGGACCAAATCTGTCACGCTCGTGTGAACTCAGCCTTATACTCCAGAGCTGCACTCACTATTCTGCCGGTGCAGTCACTGTGTACATACATTACTTATCCTGTACTGATCCTGAGTTACATCCTGTATTATACTCCAGAGCTGCACTCACTATTCTGCCGGTGCAGTCACTGTGTACATACATTACTTATCCTGTACTGATCCTGAGTCACATCCTGTATTATACTCCAGAGCTGCACTCACTATTCTGCTGGTGCAGTCACTGTGTACATACATTACTTATCCTATACTGATCCTGAGTTACATCCTGTATTATACTCCAGAGCTGCACTCACTATTCTGCTGGTGCAGTCACTGTGTACATACATTACTTATCCTGTACTGATCCTGAGTTACCTCCTGTATTATACTCCAGAGCTGCACTCACTATTCTGCTGGTGCAGTCACTGTGTACATACATTACTTATCCTATACTGATCCTGAGTTACATCCTGTATTATACTCCAGACATAGGCGTGCGCACGGGGTGTGCCGGGTGTGCCTGGGCACACCCTAATAGGTTCGTCACCTCCATGCGCACTGCCCCCCAGCCTATTTCCCTGTCTGTTTTGCTGGCTGCCGCCGCCCGCCGCGCTGTCGATTCATTTACAATATCTGGCTGTGGGCTGCCGGCGGGCGGTGGCTAGTATTCAAATAGGGGGCGGAGTCCCGGACCCGGCAGAGGCAGAGAGGGAGTGCGTGCTGTGCGGCGCAGGCTGAGTTGACGTTGACGTCACGTCACGCTGCATCTGAATAGTAGTACCCTGCCTGCGCGCCTGGCCGTCTGCTAGCTGGTGAGGTGAGGGCTGGGCATATAAAAAAAGTAGTATGTACCCCCCCCCCCCCCCCCCCGTCCCACAGTGCTACGAATCCTCTGTTGTCGCCTGTATTATCCTGATACCCCTCAGTTATATAATATATCTGAGGGGTATCAGGGTAAATCATACAGGGGATAATATAACTAGGGGTATCAGGGTACATGAGGGGAAATATAACCGAGGAGGGCTAGGCTACTATCAGACATTATACAGGGGTAATATAACTTATCTTACCCCTCACCCCTGTATTATGTCCCAGATAGCCCTGCTCACTTGTATTACCCCTGTATAATGTACCCTGATAGATACCCCTTAGTTATATTACCCCCTGTATAATGTACCCTGATACCCCTCAGTTATATAATATAACTGAGGGGTATCAGGTTAAATTATACAGGGCGGGGTAATATAACTAAGGGGTATCAGTGTACATTATTATACAGGGGGTAATATAACTAAGGGGTATCAGGGGACATTATTATACAGGGGTAATATAACTTAGGAGGGCTATCAGGGGACATTATACAGAGGAAATATAACTTATATTACCCCTGTATAATGTCCTTGATAGCCCTCCTCAGTTATATTACCCCTGTATAATTTACCCTGATACCCCTCAGTTATATTACCCCTGTATAAAGTCCCCTGATAGCCCTCCTCAGTCATATGTCATCCACAGATCCCCCATAACAGTGTGTCATCCACAGGTCCCCCATAACAGTGTCCGTCATCCACAGATCCCCCCATAAGTGTCCGTCATCCACAGATCCCCCCATAACAGTGTGTCATCCACAGGTCCCCCATAACAGTGTGCCATCCACAGGTCCCCCATAACAGTGTGTCATCCACAGGTCCCCCATAACAGTGTGTCATCCACAGGTCCCCCATAACAGTGTCCGTCATCCACAGATCCCCCCATAAGTGTCCGTCATCCACAGATCCCCCCATAACAGTGTGTCATCCACAGGTCCCCCATAACAGTGTGCCATCCACAGGTCCCCCATAACAGTGTGTCATCCACAGGTCCCCCATAACAGTGTGTCATCCACAGGTCCCCCATAACAGTGTGTCATCCACAGGTCCCCCATAACAGTGTGCCATCCACAGGTCCCCCATAACAGTGTGTCATCCACAGATCTCCCATAACAGTGTGTCATCCATAGGTCCCCCATAACAGTGTGTCATTCACAGATCCCCCATAAAAATGTGTCATTCACAGATCCCCCATAAAAGTGTCATCCACAGGTCCCCCATAACAGTGTGCCATCCACAGGTCCCCCATAACAGTGTGCCATCCACAGGTCCCCCATAACAGTGTGCCATCCACAGGTCCCCCATAACAGTGCGTCATCCACAGATCCCCCATAACACTGTGTCATCCATAGGTCCCCCATAACAGTGTGCCATCCACAGGTCCCCCATAACAGTGCGTCATCCACAGATCCCCCATAACACTGTGTCATCCATAGGTCCCCCATAACAGTGTGTCATTCACAGATCCCCCATAACAGTGTCATACACATATCCCCCATAAGTGTGTCATACACAGATCCCCCATAACACTGTGTCATCCATAGATCCCCCATAAGTGTGTCATACACAGATCCCCCATAACAATGTGTCATCCATAGGTCCCCCATAACAGTGTGTCATTCACAGATCCCCCATAACAGTGTCATACACATATCCCCCATAACAGGGCACCTGCGCACTATGGAGAGACTGAAAGGAGGGGAAGATCCGCGGAAGGAAGCAGAGGACGGCACAGCAGACGACTGAATGGCTTCTTTTGTAAGTAAATTATTTTATTATAGCGCTGAAACTGCTTTAAACTCTAAAGAAAAGTTTTGGAGAGTGTTTCTCTCTTTCTCAGGTATGAAGCAATACCGAGGAAGAAAGGAAAACTCTTGAAAGCTTGTCTTTTAAGTATTAGGATAGTACAATAAAAAGGTACCCCTGCATACCGCAATACTCTCCTATTTTGTAATCTTATTTATATATACTTATTTAGTTTTTTTCAGTAGTATGATTATATGGTGGAAATTATTAGTGCCCCCCGCCCCCATTTTTGACTGTGGTATATTATGTGCCCCCCCCCCTATATATTGTTCCTAGGCGCAGAGGCGGAGTCACGGCAATGCTAGGGTGAGGCCCAGCCTGTGTGTATATGTGTGTGTGTATATAATTATATATATACAGTGTGTGTGTGTATATATATATATATACACACACACACACACATATATATATACATACATACATAAATACACAAATACACACGTGCGCGGGGCGTGTGTTTTTGTGCTTTAGGGTGCACACCCTAATGCAATAGGCTGCGCACGCCTATGACTCCAGAGCTGCACTCACTATTCTGCTGGTGCAGTCACTGTGTACATACATTACTTATCCTGTACTGATCCTGAGTTACATCCTGTATTATACTCCAGAGCTGCACTCACTATTCTGCTGGTGGAGTCACTGTGTACATGTATTACTTATCCTGTATTATACTCCAGAGCTGCACTCACTATTCTGCTGGTGCAGTCACTGTGTACATGTATTACTTATCCTGTATTATACTCCAGAGCTGCACTCACTATTCTGCTGGTGCAGTCACTGTGTACATGTATTACTTATCCTGTATTATACTCCAGAGCTGCACTCACTATTCTGCTGCTGCAGTTACTGTTTACATACATTACTTATCCTGTATTATACTCCAGAGCTGCACTCACTATTCTGCTGGTGCAGTCACTGTGTACATACATTACTGATCCTGAGTTACATCCTGTATTATACTCCAGAGCTGCACTCACTATTCTGCTGGTGCAGTCACTGTGTACATGTATTACTTATCCAGTATTATACTCCAGAGCTGCACTCACTATTCTGCAGGTCTGCTGTATTATAGGAGCTCATGGAGGGGTTCTCTGGTTACAGGCTTGCTGACTGTTTCCACTAAGGTCCAGCAGGATTGTGATGAGTACTGCTTGGGTCCCTCCCTAGACCCCTGTCAGTGTGATGGGGCTTTGGATATATTGCGGTGCTGCACTCTCGGAGTTTCTGGCGGTGGCCGGAAGAGCAGTAATCATAATACTCCTGTATCAGACAACTGCTCAGAATACAATTCCATAATGAACTCAGTGGCCGCTGCAGGGGTCACTCAGGGCTCTGCCGGCCACACCCACCGCGTGACGTCACCGACCAACCCAGGAAACCCCTGTATACAATCCACACTGCCTGCCAACCTGGCCTGACCCGTCCATCGCCACCAGGCCACGCCCTCGCCGCCCGGTGCTGCCCTGCTATTGGTGCGCGGGATGTTTACCATATATGGCCTGACACTGCCTCAGCTAACGCCGCTATTGGCTGCCGG
Source organism: Bufo gargarizans (assembly GCF_014858855.1). NCBI lineage: Eukaryota > Metazoa > Chordata > Amphibia > Anura > Bufonidae > Bufo > Bufo gargarizans. Next base: position 190,365,446 of record NC_058087.1, read on the forward strand.
CTGAGGCCTCGTGATGACCTCACTACACAAACAAAGCGGAGCATGCCGGGAGTTGTAGTCTTCTGTCAGTAGGGCATGTGCTCGGTCCGCGGCGCTGTGCTGAGGCGGAGTGCGGGTTTCCCTGTAGATATTGCTGAATGTTGCGCAGTACAACCTCTGCTTGCTTTGCATCTGTCAATGCACAGTACAACTTCCCTTCTCAGTATTTATTGCCTGGTCACTTGTCGCTTCAAGATCTCTTCAGATGCGCAGTACAACTTCTATGATGACCCCCCCACTTTGTCTAGCTCTATACGGCACCACTCCTGTGTATTGACTGCAACATGCACAGTACAACTTCTGAGATGACGTCATGTGCACTTTATGGCACTAACATGCACAGTACAACCTCCTTCCCTCTGGTACTTCTCATTGTGTGTTTGCACAGTAATACTTCCTGCGCACATTAAAACATGCACAGTACAACTTCTAATCGGACCACCGGGGTGTTCGGTTTGGGTTTTGTTTGTTTTTCTCTTGCGCTATAAGGCGCTGCTATTTATTGTGTCTGGTGCGAGTCTGTGCAGATCCGTGATGTTTGGGTGCACAGTACAACTTCTCACATACCCCCCCGTCTCTCTGTGTGTTGTTTTGCACTTGTACGCACAGTAAAACTTCTCACGTACCCCCCTACAATCTGCGTGTGATGTTTTGCACTTGGACGCACAGTACAACCTCCCCTAAGCCCCTTCTCCCAGGGTCTCGTTCTCGTAATACACAGTACTACTTCCCACTGTCACATAATATTGTTTATAACTGCACAGTACAACTTCTCAGGGCCCGCCCTGCTCCCCCGCACTCTCTGTGTGATGTTTTGCACTTGGACGCACAGTACAACTTCTCACGTACCCCCCCCCCCCCCCCGCGCTCTCTGTAATATTTTGCACTTGGACACACAGTACAACTTCTCACGTACCCCCCCTCCCCCGCGTTCTCTGTGTGATGTTTTGCACTTGGACGCACAGTACAACTTCTCACGTACCCCCCCCCCGCGCTCTCTGTGTGATATTTTGCACTTGGACGCACAGTACAACTTCCCCTAAGCCCCTTCTCCCAGGGTCTCGTGTTCGTCATACACAGTACTACTTCCCGCTGCCATAACTGCACAGTACAACTTCTCAGGGCACGCCCGCTCCTGAAATCTGGTGCGGTGCACGCCCCCACACATCTCGTGTCTCATCCCATCGCTGCGGTCTTTTAGTTATTTATTATTGCACAGTACAACTTCCCCAGCCCTGTGCGCGGTGTGCACGCGCTCTCTTCTCGGGGTAACGCGGCGATCTTGGCGGCTGGATCGGTCACTGGTTACATTGTATCGTATGGATAGGACGTGGGTCGTACCATGCAGTGTGATAGGTAGAGCCTTGTCTGAACTCTCCCCCACCTCCACCGCCGGATAGAAATTCCTGGAAGACTCGTGCACAGGAGGACGCCGAGCGGTGGGATAAACTACAGCTCCCATCATGCTCTGCTCGTCCCCGCCTCCATGGGGCCGGATCTGGCTGATGGGCAGCTGTACGGAGGCAGTGAGTGTGCGATGCGTGTTGTGTTTATAAATGTATATCCCCCGTCTATAGGGGATTGTGCGCCCCCCTCCACCTCAGGGCCGTCTGTGTGTCACCTGCATGCGCGGTACGTTGGCGCCGGGTGTTGCGCAGTAGATGGCGGCACTTGGTTGGTCGCCGTCCTGCAGTCGCATCGTTGATGTGATTTTTGTGCTATGTTTTGTGTTGCAGAGCGGACCAGTGACCTCTGACCCTGCGGTGGCATTCGTGGCGCTGTGGCTGTGACGCCCGTCGGGATGTCCGGTGACATTGAGCAGTTGAAGCAGCAGCTTCTGGTGTCCCAGTTCGTGCTGGCGGCCGGATGCGCCACCGACCAGGCCGAGCAGTTGTTACGGGCCGCGCACTGGCAGTATGAGGTGAGGCATGCCCGCTCAGATCTGGAAACTACAACTCCCAACATACTTCAAGCTGTAAAACTTAATTCAGGAAAAGCTGGGTGACAACCAATAGGGCCGCCGAGGGTTGTCGGCCATCTATCCAGGCCCCCAGGTAGTTACGCAGTGAGACCACAGAGGGCGCTGCTGTTCTGGGAAAGTTGGGTGACAACCAGTGTGGTAGATACGCTATAGGCCAGGGGGGTGGTCACGCAGAATTTAAAGTGACACTACCATATTTTTCTCCCCTCTACAGACGGCTCTTAGCGCCTTCTTCCTGGAGACGAATCACCCGTATATACCGCATCATCAGATGGTAAGTGGGGGAGGCGCTTGTACTGTAATATATGCGCCGCAGCACTGTGCGTATTATACAGACGTACATTATACGCAGCGCTGACCGGTTCCAAGTAGCAGCCATTAAAATTGTGAGTTCAGCTCTGGAGGATGAGATGTGATGTGTCTGCAGAGTTCCTCCCGAATCTGTGTTAATAAAGCTTTATCATTGCGTAATAAGAAAGGAGCTCACAGAGGGGCTATTTTCTGATGGCTGTCAGTGAATGGAACACATTCTTGTGCTGAAAACCTGTGCAGACCTAATGCATTTCACAGCTGAGGGTCTGTTACCGTTGCACCCAGTGTAGGCCATCCTCTGGGGAGATCCAGAATTATACATTTTACCTGCACTGATACATTGTAACAAACTGGCAGAACAGCAGAGAAATGCGTGCTGCCGCTGATGTGTTGAGCTCTGTCTGCACTGGATACAGTTGTAACAAACCACCAGCTGTGAAAAGTATTCATTCAGGATGTTTTTATTTTTTTTAGCTTCTGGATATTAACAAGAAGGTACAAATTAATTGACAGCAAGCAGAGAAGGAAACTGAATCACATAAGAAAGAAGATGTGTAAAATCTGAAACCTTGTGTCTTAGTTCCTTGCTGTCACTGAATGAAGCCTGTACAGACCTAATACTTTTCACAGCTGAGGGTTTGTTACTGTTGTTTCTAGTCTAAATGCCCCTCTGTGAGCTCCGGACTGATACATTGTAACAAACTACCAGGAAAAGAGAGAAATGTGTGCGATGATGTGTTGATTGTAACAGACCCTCAGCTGTGAGCAGGATTGGGTCTGTACAGATTTTCGATCCCTGGATGATATTAACAGTGATGCTCACATTCATTGACAGCAAGCAGAGAGGGAATCTGAATCAAGTAAGAAAGAATAAGAGGCGTGAGATGTTGTGTAGCCCAATAGTCTGCAGCCTAAGAAGCTTTGTGTGTCAGTTCCTCGCTATTCTCTGCTGGCTGTCAGTGAATAGAACTGTTCGTGTTCATATCCCAAGGCTGAAAGCCTGTACAGACCTAATACTTTTCACAGCTGAGGGTTTGTTACTGTTGTATCTAGTCTAGATACCCCTCTATGAGCTCCGGACTGATACATTGTAACAAACCGCAAGGACAGGAGAGAAATATGTGCTGCTGAAGTGTTGAGACTGGATGGGATTGTAACAAACCCTCAGCTGTGAGCTGGATTGGGTCTGTACAGATTTTCGGCATCTGGATATAACCAGTGATGCTTACATTCATTGACAGCAAGCAGAGAGGGAATCTGGATGAAATAAGAAAGAATACGATGAGGTGATATTGTGTAGCCCGGTCGTCTGCAACCCGGGGGCGTGATGGCTGATGTGAGACTACAACTCCCAGGCTTTCGCTGTCAGGGCATGCTGGGAGTTGTAGTCTCACAGCACTTGTAAAGCGCCAGGTAGCAGACCCGCGTCACCTGTGCCCGCCGCCCATCCTGTTCTCCTCTCTCTTCAGATGGGGACCCCCGCCAACACCCCGGCGACCCCTCCGAACTTCCCCGACGCCCTCGCCATGTTTTCCCGCCTGAAAGCCTCGGAGAGCGGGTACCTGTCTTCCCTGGCCACGTCCCCGCCGCTCCAGCAGGGAGGAAGCGGCAGCCATTTGCCCCACGACCCCCGGGGCCAGCAGCCGGGCATGACCTTCCCTGGAGGGAACAACCCGAGAGGAGCGGAGGCAAACCCAGCGGCCGAAGCCGAGAGATGAGGCGCCGAGGACTGACGGACACCAGGAAGGAGGCAGGATGGGACCTTCAGGGTGCGGCTCTGCGGCGGGCATCTCACCCTAGCAATACGTCAGCGGCAGCGCCCGTCTGTCTGACACTCTATTTACCTCACTTGCCTGCAGAGCATTGCACCGCTCCATCCTCCAACCTCCACTAGAGAGACGCTCTGCACGATAAGCACACCACGGCAGAGCCGCCCGGGACGTCGGCCGTACCTCATAGCGCGTTGTGTGCTGGCGCAGAGCATTTCCAGGCCTCGGCCTCTCACCCGCGGAGCTTACGGTGTAGGGATTTGTGTTTCGGATGTCATTTAATACAAACGTTCCTGTAGCGGTTTTAAGAGTTGACAACAATAAATATTTTCATCTTTTCCACGTGGCGGCCGCTGGATCGGGAGAATCCGTGGGGAAAATCCGTGAAAAAATGGTTTCCATACCTGACTTCTGGGCTGAGATATGGCCGATTGAAGTTACAGGCCCAAAACCTGAGGCTGCACTACTGCAGTGACCTTCTCTGTAGAAATCGCCATCCACATCAATATCTACATCCTGACAGGAATTGGAGCAGGAAGTGTCCGCGGATCTCTCAGTAGTGCAGCCTCAGGCTTTGGGCCTGTAGCGTTAAATGATCATATCTTGGCCTAGACATAAGGTATTTAAAAAGGGTTTACCTGCCCTTAGTGCCCACATGACTGCCCTCTTTCCCTCAGTGCCCACACATGACATGCCTGTCTGCCACCTTGCACCCCCATGACCATACCCGTTCGCCTCTAAGTGCCCACATACCACATGCATTTCTGCCCCTCAGTGCTCATAAACGACATGCCCGTCTGACCCTCAGTACCAACACATGACATGCCCATCTGCCCTCAGTGCCCACTCGACATGCCCATCTGATCCCTTAGTGTCAACACACATGCTCATCTGCCCCTTAGTGTCCACACATGACATGCCCGTCTGACCCTCAGTGCCCACACACAACCTGCCCCTCAGTTCCCACACGACATGCCCGTCTGACCCTCAGTGCTCACTATTGAGAGTCTGTCTGCCCCTCAGTACCCACACACGACATGCCCGTCTGCCCCTTAGTGTCCACACACGACATGCCCGTCTGCCCCTTAGTATCCACACACGACATGCCCGTCTTCCCCCTCAGTGTCCACACACGACATGCCCGTCTGCCCCTTAGTGTCCACACACGACATGCCCGTCTGCCCCTTAGTGTCCACACACGACATGCCCGTCTGCCCCTTAGTGTCCACACACGACATGCCCGTCTGCCCCTTAGTGTCCACACACGACATGCCCGTCTGCCCCTTAGTGTCCACACACGACATGCCCGTCTACCCCTTAGTGTCCACACACGACATGCCCATCTGCCCTCAGTGCCCACACGACATGCCCGTCTGCCCCTTAGTGTCCACACACGACATGCCCGTCTTCCCCCTTAGTGTCCACACACGACATGCCCGCCTGACCCTCAGTGTCCACACACGACATGCCCGCCTGACCCTCAGTGCCCACACACGACATGCCCGCCTGACCCTCAGTGCCCACACACGACATGCCCGTCTGCCCATTGAATTGTACATTTATTATATGACAGGTTTATTCTATACACAGTACATGAGAGAAAATATAAACTCCAGTTATAAAGTCCTGGGGGGGGGGGGGGGTAGGTGCCCAGCAGTAGGTGGCAGCAGGGATGGCGTTGAGGGCGATGGCCTCTGACTGAAGGCCTCATCATTGGTCAGACGGCCTGCTCCTGGCTGTTGATTGGTTGCTGCAGAATGCTTGTGTCCTCTGTGGCTGACGGCACGTGAAATGTGGGCTGCGCGGCGTCTGTGGTAGATGGCGCCTGTAGTCCGGTGCGGGAGGAGTGGGCGGAGTGACTGAGGGGCCCTGTGAGGGGGAGAGCAGGGGTCATACACATGCTCCATATAGAAGGGTCCTGACTATAGGGGGTGGCGGCAGTACTGCTTACGTGAGGTGGGGGCGCTGGAGGTCCTGTAGTGCGGGGTCGCTGAACGCGCTCTTTCCATCCTGTATGGCGGCTGAGGAGTCTTCACTGCGGAGGAGAAGAGAGCGTCACTCTGCAACCCATGGCGCAAGGAGGCTAAACAGCTGGGCCACAGAGCTGACACTCACCTGGGGGGTCCCTCTCAGGAATGTAAGCCGGGTAACTCTTGTCTATGCGGCCTTTGTACATTACACCATCGATCCCCATCAGGTCAAACTCCGACTGTGATACAACCAGCAAAAGAAGGGACAGAGGTTTCTATCCATTATGGATTATCTATCCTCCCACCTGCTTATGGTACGGCTAACCTCTCCATAACTGCTCATGTACCGGGCCCTATAGCCACCCCACATGGACACTCATGTACCGGGCCCTATAGCCACCCCACATGGACACTCATGTACCGGGCCCTATAGCCACCCCACATGGACACTCATGTACCGGGCCCTATAGCCACCCCACATGGACCCTTATGTACCGGGCCCTATAGCCACCCCACATGGACACTCATGTACCGGGCCCTATAGCCACCCCACATGGACACTCCTGTACCGGGCCCTATACCCACCCCACATGGACACTCATGTACCGGGCCCTATAGCCACACCACATGGACCCTCATGTACCGGGCCCTATAGCCACCCCACATGGACACTCCTGTACCGGGCCCTATAGCCACCCCACATGGACCCTCATGTACCGGGCCCTATAGCCACCCCACACACCCCACTTACGTTCTTGTACTGGACTTGCCCGGGGTCTCCGTACGGGTAGACCGTGGTGAGGTTCTGGTTTCGGGATGTCTTTCGGTGGAACGTGCAGGACGTGTGGGGTCTCGGGGGCTCGTACTGGAATTCGAGCTCTGACAGGTGAGAGGGGTCCCTGTAAAGAAGAGTCCACATGAGCAGAGATCTCACCAGCAGCTGATCCTGAGGTCGGCTACAGTCCGGGCCCCTGAGCGGCCGGGGGTCCTGTACACACATGTGGGACGGACGCAGCATGTCTGGTGACTGATTTAGAGCCGGAGATGTGCCCCCCTTGTCTAGAGACTGGGGCTAGGGCTCGACATTTATTGTTGAGGTGCCCCCCCTTCCCCCCCAATTGAAATCTATATAAAAGGTGGGAGCGGTCCCCGTACTCCTGGGATCCAGACTGGTAACCCTGATTGTCTACAGTATTAACTATATCAATCCCAAAATCTCTGGGGGTCTAAGCAGTACCGGGCTTAATGTAAGGATCCCCGGTGGTCTAAAGCAATAAAGGGGTCATAGGAGGCATCCCTTGTGGTCTGAGGAAGAGAAGGGATTACTGTAAGCATCTGTGGTGGTCTAAGGTACATATGAGGTTAATGTAAGAATTCCTAGTGGTCTAGGGTAGAGAAGGGGTTATTGTAAGTCTGCCTGGTGGTCTAGGGCAGGGAAGAGGTTAATGTAGGCTTGCCTGGTGGTCTGGGGCAGGGAAGAGGTTAATGTAAGTCTGCCTGGTGGTCTAGGGCAGGGAAGAGGTTAATGTAAGTCTGCCGGGTGGTCTAGGGCAGAGAATTGGTTAATGTAATCTTACCTGGTGGTCTAGGGCAGGGAAGAGGTTAATGTAAGAATCCCTAGTGGTCTACGGAAAGGAAGAGGTTAATGTAAGAATCCCTAGTGGTCTAGGGTTGAGAAGGGGTTAATGTAAGCTCCCATGGTGGACTAGGGCAGGGAAGGAGTTAATGTAAGCTTGCCTGGTTGTCTAGGGCAGGGAAGAGGTTAATGTAATCTTACTTGGTGGTCTAGGACAGAGAAGAGGTTAATGTAAGAATCCCCAGTGGTCTAGGGCACGGAAGAGGTTAATGTAAGAATCCCTAGTGGTCTAGGGTTTAGAAGGGGTTAATGTAAGCTCCCCTGGTGGTCTAGGGCAGGTAAGGGGTTAATTCAGTTTACTTGGCAGCCACTACCCCAGCAAGGAATACTGGGCAGGGGGCAACAGGAGGAGAGAGATGCAGGCGGGGAGGGGCACGGCTGTGCACAGAGGCAGGTTTGGTACTCTTGTGTAGCTGACAACCATCATCTTCTTCATGAACAGAACGTTGTCAGAGCCCTGAACAGTGCGACTATCCGACTACGGCCCTGCGCACACGTACACGGAATTCTTGTTGTAGTCTCCGCTGTTAGAGGCGTTCCGGGGGTTAAGAGAACGCACGGTGACAAGATGTCTGCAAGAGAGAAAGGCGGACATTACCGGGGGACGGACAGACAGACAGAGAGCGGATGTGTGGTATATCGGGTCACTCACGGTCCGGTCGCCATGGTTACAGGACGGTCACATGAAATGCACTTGACTCTCTCGAACAGTTTCCTGTGGATGTTTGATAAGATGTCTGAGATTTGCCGTTTCTTTCTCTGTTCCCCCCCGCCCCCCCCCCCCGTCCCGTCCCGGACCATCCCCGTCTCTTCCCCCCCATCGGCATAGACCCTGATCTCAGATAAGACAGTGTTACACCCGCCCAGCGGCCTCTCTCCCACTGTGCGGGTGTCAGTCTTTACTGTATTTCTAGAATTATATTCACCACTCCCCATAGACTGCGCCAACCCCCCCGTACACACACGCCACTCACTTCCTGAAGCCCGCCGCACCGTCTGGATCGAAGGCTTGGCCGGAGTTGAGATGCTTCTTCAGGAACCTCCAGAGATCCTCCAGGTCTTTGTGAATGGAGTCCAAGTCGGAGCGGCCGAGCTGGAAAACACACACAAACCCTCAGACCACGCAGCGGCCTCCAGCAGCACAGAGGATTTCAGGAGAGTAGGGCAGAGTGTCTATGTGGATGAGGAGGCCAGTGGAAGATCACAGACTGAGACACACAGAGAATGAACAGATCCCCAGCAGCACAGAGGATTTCAGGCAATGAAAGTTTGACTATTTCGGGGGGTGGTGTCCTGACTCCTGTCCACTTATACGAAGTTGTCATTGAGGACGGGGCAGAGACATGATGTGAGGGGGGAGTCAGGGATCTGGTTTCCCAGCAGCACAGAGTATTTTGGGCGAGGCAATATTGCCATGGTTCCCTCTGATGTCATGGCCTTCTGATGATGTCACCAGGAGTGTTTTGCTTTGTCCGGGTGATGGATCCAGTCGCCTAGTGATGGCGATTGCTCAACTGGATACGGAACAAAGATCTCTGAGCAAACAGAGGCCGCGCAGGGCCCCTCCGGCTGCTGTACCGCTCCTGTGGACAACCTCAATAAAGTTTATTGAAAGGGATTCGCCTCATGGCTGCTGTACGCGTTGTGTCCCCACAACGCACCACGGGGCGTGTCCTCCTGTGTATACGTCACCTTAGCCTCCAGCCCCGCCAGCAGCTTGGCCAGCATGTTCCGCCACTCGGACTCCTGTGCTGCCAGTTTCTTGATCAGATCCTCTAGCACGGCATTGACCTCGCCGATGGTGGCCTCCAACTGGGCGTGCCCCACCTTGCTCTCCAGCGCCCGTTTGTCAGCTTTCTGCACATAAGATAGAGAAGAAGACGTCCTGACTGCTGCCGATCCTGCACATGATCCCGCCCCGTGGTCTGTGACCTTCAGTTTCGGGGGCAGGACCATAGTCAGCCATTTTGGCTGCCATGGGGCTGCCCTTCTGCCATCCAGTCACACACAGGCTCCTCCCCCCCGGACCAGGCCACGCCCACCATGGACCATGTGTAATATCAGACTCTTCCTATATGTCAGAGAGGACTTTGGACATCTGCAGGCACCAGGTCCCGGGTAGGACTACCACCTCTGCGCCCCCGAGGACTACACCCCCGGCCCATCACACCGTCACCCCCAAATAAATCCTCACCAAATTCAGCTCCAACAGGAAGTCCTCCCGATCCAGCTTCTTCTTCTCCAGCTCATCGATCTGACTCTGGAGGGTCTGCGAGGGGAGGAGAGAATCAGTGACTGTACATGATGGGGGTTGTAGTGCCATGTGCCGCTATGACTGTATCACAGACTTATGGGATTAGATACATGGCTGTATCCAGACAGGATTAGATACACAGCTCAGCAGACAGTATCACACAGGACAGGATTAGATACACAGCTCAGCAGGCAGTATCACACAGGAGAGGATTAGATACACAGCTCAGCAGACAGTATCACACAGGACAGGATTAGATACGCAGCTCAGCAGACAGTATCACACATGATAGGATTAGATACGCAGCTCAGCAGACAGTATCACACAGGATAGGATTAGATACAGCTAGCAGACAGTATCACACAGGATAGGATTAGATACACGGCTCAGCAGACTGTATCACACAGGATAGGATTAGATACACCGCTCAGCAGACAGTCTCACACAGGATAGGATTAGATACACAGCTCAGCTGATAGTATCACACAGGAGAAGATTAGATACACAGCTCAGCAGACAGTATCACACAGGACAGGATTAGATACGCAGCTCAGCAGACAGTATCACACAGGATAGGATTAGATACACAGCTCAGCAGACAGTATCACACAGGACAGGATTAGATACGCAGCTCAGCAGACAGTATCACACAGGATAGGATTAGATACACAGCTCAGCAGACAGTATCACACAGGATAGGATTAGATACACAGCTCAGCAGACAGTATCACACAGGAGAGGATTAGATACACAGCTCAGCAGACAGTATCACACATGATAGGATTAGATACACAGCTCAGCAGACAGTATCACACAGGATAGGATTAGATACACAGCTCAGCAGACAGTATCACACAGGAGAGGATTAGATACACAGCTCAGCAGACAGTATCACACAGGATAGGATTAGATACACGGCTCAGCAGACAGTATCACACAGGATAGGATTAGATACACAGCTCAGCAGACAGTATCACACAGGATAGGATTAGATACACGCTCAGCAGACAGTATCACACAGGATAGGATTAGATACACAGCTCAGCAGACAGTATCACACAGGATAGGATTAGATACACAGCTCAGCAGACAGTATCACACAGGATAGGATTAGATACAAGGCTCAGCAGACAGTATCACACAGGATAGGATTAGATACACGGCTCAGCAGACAGTATCACACAGGATAGGATTAGATACACAGCTCAGCAGACAGTATCACACAGGATAGGATTAGATACACAGCTCAGCAGACAGTATCACACAGGATAGGATTAGATACACAGCTCAGCAGACAGTATCACACAGGATAGGATTAGATACACAGCTCAGCAGACAGTATCACACAGGATAGGATTAGATACACAGCTCAGCAGACAGTATCACACAGGATAGGATTAGATACACAGCTCAGCAGACAGTATCACACAGGATAGGATTAGATACACAGCTCAGCAGACAGTATCACACAGGATAGGATTAGATACACAGCTCAGCAGACAGTATCACACAGGATAGGATTAGATACACAGCTCAGCAGACAGTATCACACAGGATAGGATTAGATACACAGCTCAGCAGACAGTATCACACAGGATAGGATTAGATACACAGCTCAGCAGACAGTATCACACAGGATAGGATTAGATACACAGCTCAGCAGACAGTATCACACAGGAGAGGATTAGATACACAGCTCAGCAGACAGTATCACACAGGATAGGATTAGATACACAGCTCAGCAGACAGTATCACACAGGATAGGATTAGATACACAGCTCAGCAGACAGTATCACACAGGATAGGATTAGATACACAGCTCAGCAGACAGTATCACACAGGATAGGATTAGATACACAGCTCAGCAGACAGTATCACACAGGATAGGATTAGATACACAGCTCAGCAGACAGTATCACACAGGATAGGATTAGATACACAGCTCAGCAGACAGTATCACACAGGATAGGATTAGATACACAGCTCAGCAGACAGTATCACACAGGATAGGATTAGATACACAGCTCAGCAGACCAGTATCACACAGGATAGGATTAGATACACAGCTCAGCAGACAGTATCACACAGGATAGGATTAGATACACAGCTCAGCACACAGTATCACACAGGAGAGGATTAGATACACAGCTCAGCAGACAGTATCACACAGGATAGGATTAGATACACAGCTCAGCAGACAGTATCACACAGGATAGGATTAGATACACAGCTCAGCAGACAGTATCACACAGGATAGGATTAGATACACAGCTCAGCAGACAGTATCACACAGGATAGGATTAGATACACAGCTCAGCAGACAGTATCACACAGGAGAGGATTAGATACACAGCTCAGCAGACAGTATCACACAGGATAGGATTAGATACACAGCTCAGCAGACAGTATCACACAGGATAGGATTAGATACACAGCTCAGCAGACAGTATCACACAGGATAGGATTAGATACACAGCTCAGCAGACAGTAATCACACAGGATAGGATTAGATACACAGCTCAGCAGACAGTATCACACAGGAGAGGATTAGATACACAGCGCAGCAGACAGTATCACACAGGATAGGATTAGATACACAGCTCAGCAGACAGTATCACACAGGAGGGATTAGATACACAGCTCAGCAGACAGTATCACACAGGATAGGATTAGATACACAGCTCAGCAGACTAGTATCACACAGGATAGGATTAGATACACAGCTCAGCAGACAGTATCACACAGGATAGGATTAGATACACAGCTCAGCAGACAGTATCACACAGGAGAGGATTAGATACACAGCTCAGCAGACAGTATCAACAGGATAGGATTATACACCCAGGACCCCAGGATAGGATTAGATACACAGCCCAGCAGACAGTATCACACATGATAGGATTAGATACACAGCTCAGCAGACAGTATCACACAGGAGAGGATTAGATACACAGCTCAGCAGACAGTATCACACAGGAGAGGATTAGATACACAGCTCAGCAGACAGTATCACACAGGATAGGATTAGATACACAGCTCAGCAGACAGTATCACACAGGATAGGATTAGATACACAGCTCAGCAGACAGTATCACACAGGATAGGATTAGATACACAGCTCAGCAGACAGTATCACACAGGATAGGATTAGATACACAGCTCAGCAGACAGTATCACACAGGAGAGGATTAGATACACAGCTCAGCAGACAGTATCACACAGGAGAGGATTAGATACACAGCTCAGCAGACAGTATCACACAGGAGAGGATTAGATACACAGCTCAGCAGACGTATCCACAGGACAGGATTAGATACACAGCTCCAGCAGACAGTATCACACAGGATAGGATTAGATACACAGCTCAGCAGACAGTATCACACAGGAGAGGATTAGATACACAGCTCAGCAGACAGTATCACACAGGAGAGGATTAGATACACAGCTCAGCAGACAGTATCACACAGGAAGAGGATTAGATACACAGCTCAGCAGACAGTATCACACAGGATAGGATTAGATACACAGCTCAGCAGACAGTATCACACAGGATAGGATTAGATACACAGCTCAGCAGACAGTATCACACAGGATAGGATTAGATACACAGCTCAGCAGACAGTATCACACAGGAGAGGATTAGATACACAGCTCAGCAGACAGTATCACACAGGATAGGATTAGATACACAGCTCAGCAGACAGTATCACACAGGATAGGATTAGATACACAGCTCAGCAGACAGTATCACACAGGATAGGATTAGATACACAGCTCAGCAGACAGTATCACACAGGATAGGATTAGATACACAGCTCAGCAGACAGTATCACACAGGATAGGATTAGATACACAGCTCAGCAGACAGTATCACACAGGATAGGATTAGATACACAGCTCAGCAGACAGTATCACACAGGATAGGATTAGATACACAGCTCAGCAGACAGTATCACACAGGATAGGATTAGATACACAGCTCAGCAGACAGTATCACACAGGATAGGATTAGATACACAGCTCAGCAGACAGTATCACACAGGATAGGATTAGATACACAGCTCAGCAGACAGTATCACACAGATACACAGCTCAGCAGACAGTATCACACAGGAGAGGATTAGATACACAGCTCAGCAGACAGTATCACACAGGATAGGATTAGATACACAGCTCAGCAGACAGTATCACACAGGATAGGATTAGATACACAGCTCAGCAGACAGTATCACACAGGATAGGATTAGATACACAGCTCAGCAGACAGTATCACACAGGATAGGATTAGATACACAGCTCAGCAGACAGTATCACACAGGATAGGATTAGATACACAGCTCAGCAGACAGTATCACACAGGATAGGATTAGATACACAGCTCAGCAGACAGTATCACACAGGATAGGATTAGATACACAGCTCAGCAGACAGTATCACACAGGATAGGATTAGATACACAGCTCAGCAGACAGTATCACACAGGATAGGATTAGATACACAGCTCAGCAGACAGTATCACACAGGATAGGATTAGATACACGCTCAGCAGACAGTATCACACAGGATAGGATTAGATACACAGCTCAGCAGACAGTATCACACAGGATAGGATTAGATACACAGCTCAGCAGACAGTATCACACAGGATAGGATTAGATACACAGCTCAGCAGACAGTATCACACAGGATAGGATTAGATACACAGCTCAGCAGACAGTATCACACAGGAGAGGATTAGATACACAGCTCAGCAGACAGTATCACACAGGATAGGATTAGATACACAGCTCAGCAGACAGTATCACACAGGATAGGATTAGATACACAGCTCAGCAGACAGTATCACACAGGAGAGGATTAGATACACAGCTCAGCAGACAGTATCACACAGGATAGGATTAGATACACAGCTCAGCAGACAGTATCACACAGGATAGGATTAGATACACAGCTCAGCAGACAGTATCACACAGGATAGGATTAGATACACAGCTCAGCAGACAGTATCACACAGGATAGGATTAGATACACAGCTCAGCAGACAGTATCACACAGGATAGGATTAGATACACAGCTCAGCAGACAGTATCACACAGGATAGGATTAGATACACAGCTCAGCAGACAGTATCACACAGGATAGGATTAGATACACAGCTCAGCAGACAGTATCACACAGGATAGGATTAGATACACAGCTCAGCAGACAGTATCACACAGGATAGGATTAGATACACAGCTCAGCAGACAGTATCACACAGGATAGGATTAGATACACAGCTCAGCAGACAGTATCACACAGGATAGGATTAGATACACAGCTCAGCAGACAGTATCACACAGGATAGGATTAGATACACAGCTCAGCAGACAGTATCACACAGGATAGGATTAGATACACAGCTCAGCAGACAGTATCACACAGGATAGGATTAGATACACAGCTCAGCAGACAGTATCACACAGGATAGGATTAGATACACAGCTCAGCAGACAGTATCACACAGGATAGGATTAGATACACAGCTCAGCAGACAGTATCACACAGGATAGGATTAGATACACAGCTCAGCAGACAGTATCACACAGGATAGGATTAGATACACAGCTCAGCAGACAGTATCACACAGGATAGGATTAGATACACAGCTCAGCAGACAGTATCACACAGGATAGGATTAGATACACAGCTCAGCAGACAGTATCACACAGGATAGGATTAGATACACAGCTCAGCAGACAGTATCACACAGGATAGGATTAGATACACAGCTCAGCAGACAGTATCACACAGGATAGGATTAGATACACAGCTCAGCAGACAGTATCACACAGGATAGGATTAGATACACAGCTCAGCAGACAGTATCACACAGGATAGGATTAGATACAGCTCAGCAGACAGTATCACACAGGATAGGATTAGATACACAGCTCAGCAGACAGTATCACACAGGATAGGATTAGATACACAGCTCAGCAGACAGTATCACACAGGAGAGGATTAGATACACAGCTCAGCAGACAGTATCACACAGGATAGGATTAGATACACACTCAGCAGACAGTATCACACAGGATAGGATTAGATACACAGCTCAGCAGACAGTATCACACAGGAGGATTAGATACACATCAGCAGACAGTATCACACAGGATAGGATTAGATACACAGCTCAGCAGACAGTATCACACAGGATAGGATTAGATACACAGCTCAGCAGACAGTATCACACAGGAGAGGATTAGATACACAGCTCAGCAGACAGTATCACACAGGAGAGGATTAGATACACAGCTCAGCAGACAGTATCACACAGGAGAGGATTAGATACACAGCTCAGCAGACAGTATCACACAGGATAGGATTAGATACACAGCTCAGCAGACAGTATCACACAGGATAGGATTAGATACACAGCTCAGCAGACAGTATCACACAGGATAGGATTAGATACACAGCTCAGCAGACAGTATCACACAGGATAGGATTAGATACACAGCTCAGCAGACAGTATCACACAGGAGAGGATTAGATACACAGCTCAGCAGACAGTATCACACAGGAGAGGATTAGATACACAGCTCAGCAGACAGTATCACACAGGAGAGGATTAGATACACAGCTCAGCAGACAGTATCACACAGGAGAGGATTAGATACACAGCTCAGCAGACAGTATCACACAGGAGAGGATTAGATACACAGCTCAGCAGACAGTATCACACAGGATAGGATTAGATACACAGCTCAGCAGACAGTATCACACAGGATAGGATTAGATACACAGCTCAGCAGACAGTATCACACAGGATAGGATTAGATACACAGCTCAGCACACAGTATCACACAGGATAGGATTAGATACACAGCTCAGCAGACAGTATCACACAGGATAGGATTAGATACACAGCTCAGCAGACTGTATCACACAGGATAGGATTAGATACACCGCTCAGCAGACAGTATCACACATGATAGGATTAGATACACGGCTCAGCAGACAGTATCACACAGGAGAGGATTAGATACACAGCTCAGCAGACAGTATCACACAGGAGAGGATTAGATACACAGCTCAGCAGACAGTATCACACAGGATAGGATTAGATACACAGCTCAGCAGGCAGTATCACACAAGATAGGATTAGATACACAGCTCAGCAGACAGTATCACACAGGATAGGATTAGATACACCGCTCAGCAGACAGTATCACACAGGATAGGATTAGATACACAGCTCAGCAGACAGTATCACACAGGAGAGGATTAGATACACAGCTCAGCAGACAGTATCACACAGGAGAGGATTAGATACACAGCTCAGCAGACAGTATCACACAGGAGAGGATTAGATACACAGCTCAGCAGACTGTATCACACAGGACAGGATTAGATACACAGCTCAGCAGACAGTATCACACAGGATAGGATTAGATACACAGCTCAGCAGACAGTATCACACAGGAGAGGATTAGATACACAGCTCAGCAGACAGTATCACACAGGAGAGGATTAGATACACAGCTCAGCAGACAGTATCACACAGGAGAGGATTAGATACACAGCTCAGCAGACAGTATCACACAGGATAGGATTAGTACACAGCTCAGCAGACAGTATCACACAGGATAGGATTAGATACACAGCTCAGCAGACAGTATCACACAGGACAGGATTAGATACACAGCTCAGCAGACAGTATCACACAGGAGCAGGATTAGATACACAGCTCTGCAAGCAGTATCACACAGGAGAGGAATAGATACACAGCTCAGCAGACTGTATCACACAGGACAGGATTAGATACACAGCTCAGCAGACAGTATCACACAGGATAGGATTAGATACACAGCTCAGCAGACAGTATCACACAGGACAGGATTAGATACACAGCTCAGCAGACAGTATCACACAGGAGAGGATTAGATACACAGCTCAGCAGACAGTATCACACAGGATAGGATTAGATACACATCTCAGCAGACAGTATCACACAGGATAGGATTAGATACACAGCTCAGCAGACTGTATCACACAGAAGAGGATTAGATACACAGCTCAGCAGACAGTATCACACAGGAGAGGATTAGATACACAGCGCAGCAGACAGTATCACACAGGAGAGGATTAGATACACAGCTCAGCAGACAGTATCACACAGGACAGGATTAGATACACAGCTCAGCAGGCAGTATCACACAGGATAGGATTAGATACACAGCTCAGCAGACAGTATCACACAGGAGAGGATTAGATACACAGCTTAGCAGACAGTATCACACGGGATAGGATTAGATACACAGCTCAGCAGACAGTATCACACAGGAGAGGATTAGATACACAGCGCAGCAGACAGTATCACACAGGGGAGGATTAGATACACAGCTCAGCAGACAGTATCACACAGGAGAGGATTAGATACACAGCTCAGCAGACAGTATCACACAGGATAGGATTAGATACACAGCTCAGCAGACAGTATCACACAGGAGAGGATTAGATACACAGCTCAGCAGACAGTATCACACAGGATAGGATTAGATACATGGACTCAGCAGACAGTATCACACGTGATAAGCTTAGATACACTGCTCCCCTGGAGATTATATGTAGGTCTCCTCACCGCGCTCTCAGCCAGGTCTGCTGCCAGTTTGTCAGTTCTGGTGTCCAGTCGTTGTAGAGCCATATTCAGATCATGCAGTCCGGTCTTCAGGGCGTTCAGGTCTATCTTGTCCTGAGAGGAGGACAAATCACTGTAATAAGGACCTCACTACAAGGAGGGCGACCACAGGACCTGCAGCACCAACCTTCTTATTCTCAGAGAACAGACTGTCCACATCCGTCCTCAGAGTCCGCAACTGCTTCAGCAGATCCTCAGGAAGAGCCATCTTACCTGTCATCATAGGAAACAGCTCCAAAGTAGTTATATAGTAATATATAGGGGCAGTATTATACTAATATATAGAAGGAGGTAATATATAGGGGCAGTATTATACTAGTTATATTCTTGCACATAGGAGCAGTATTAGAGTATTTATATTCTTGTACATGGGGCAGTATTATAGTAGTTATATTCTTGTACATAGGAGGCAGTATTATAGTAGTTATATTCTTGTACATAGGAGGCAGTATTATAGTAGTTATATTCTTGTACATAGGAGGCAGTAGTATAGTCGTTATATTCTTGTACATAGGAGCAGTATTATAGTAGTTATATTCTTGTACATAGGAGCAGTATTATAGCAGTTATATTCTTGTACATAGGAGCAGTATTATAGTAGTTATATTCTTGTACATAGGGGCAGTATTATAGTAGTTATATTCTTGTACATAGGGGCAGTATTATAGTAGTTATATTCTTGTACATAGGAGGCAGTATTATAGTAGTTATATTCTTGTACATAGGAGCAGTATTATAGTAGTTATATTCTTGTACATAGGAGGCAGTATTATAGCAGTTATATTCTTGTACATAGGAGCAGTATTATAGTAGTTATATTCTTGTACATAGGGGCAGTATTATAGTAGTTATATTCTTGTACATAGGAGGCAGTATTATAGTAGTTATATTCTTGTACATAGGAGGCAGTATTATAGTAGTTATATTCTTGTACATAGGAGGCAGTATTATAGTAGCTATATTCTTGTACATAGGAAGCAGTATTATAGTAGTTATATTCTTGTACATAGGAGCAGTATTATAGTAGTTATATTCCTGTACATAGGAGCAGTATTATAGTAGTTATATTCTTGTACATAGAAGCAGTATTATAGTAGCTATATTCTTGTACATAGGAGCAGTATTATAGTAGTTATATTCTTGTACATAGGAGCAGTATTATAGTAGTTATATTCTTATACATAGGAGCAGTATTATAGTAGTTAGTGGAGTTATGATTGTAGACTTCTTTTGTCAGGAGAAGGGCTGGATGAGTTTATAAGGTGACGGCCATGCCCTGTGCACACATTTTATTACTATTCTGTGCTCACCCATCTCTTGATTCAGCTTTTTCAGCTCTTGCTCGATATCCTGAACTCGACTCTCTAGACCGTCATGTTTTCCGGGCAGCGTCCCTAGACCGTTCAGGATTCTCTTTACATTACGCTGCTTGGTTTCGTTGCTGAGGGCCCAGTCTGCAGTCTGACGGGGATACAGGCACATATAGGGGGAGATTTATCAAACTGGTGTTAAGTAGAACTGGTTTAGTTGCCCAGAGCAACCAATCAGATTCCACCTTTCATTTTTAATTTACCAAAATGAAAGGTGGAATCTGACTGGTTGCTATGGGAAACTAAGCCAGTCTACTTTATCCTAGTGTGATAAATCTCCCCCATAGTTTTTCTCCTGAAATGTCCGTATCAGTAGGTACCTGCATCACCCATCCAATAGCAATTCTGAAACATTTATTCTTAAAATGCTCTGGTTCATCTGTTATTCCTCCTGGAAGTGTATGAATAAGTTGACCATTGATTAGACTGTGTAGGGGGACACCAAATTGACAAGGACTAAGGACACCCAACTGTCAAGTTATTGATACAGGAGGATTTATAGCAGAACGGCACAACATGGTGGTCTAAGAAAAGATGCCGAAGAATCGTTATTTCATGGGCAAAGCAAATAACTGTGGAGAAATGTTTGAGATGTAAAATACAATATCCATATAATATATACTCCAACCTTGTCAGTGAAGGCATCGTGTAGCAATGCCCAGGTCACCAGCTCAGACTGCTCCGGATACGAATGGAGCCTTTTCTGCAGATTCTCCTGTAAAGAGAAGGAAAGACATTCACAAGCAAATAGCAGATAACGGCAGGGCCCACATAGACTGTAGACACATAAACAGTAAATCATATACTCATATAGACTATAGACACCTATACAGTAAATCATATACTCCATAAAGACTATGGACACCTATACAGTAAATCATATACTGCATATAGACTATGGACACCTATACAGTAAATCATATACTCCATATAGACTATAGACACATATACAATAAATCATATACTCCATATAGACTATAGACACATATACAATAAATCATATACTCCATATAGACTATAGACACATACACAGTAAATCATATACTCCATATAGACTATAGACACATACACAGTAAATCATATACTCCATATAGACTATAGACACCTATACAGTAAATCATATACTCCATATAGACTATAGACACATACACAGTAAATCATATACTCATATAGACTATAGACACATAAACAGTAAATCATATACTCCATATAGACTATAGACACATATACAATAAATCATATACTCCATATAGACTATAGACACATACACAGTAAATCATATACTCCATATAGACTATAGACACCTATACAGTAAATCATATACTTATATAGACTATGGACACCTATACAGTAAATCATATACTCATATAGACTATAGACACGTATACAGTAAATCATATACTCATATAGACTATAGACACATATACTGTAAATCATATACTCATATAGACTATAGACACATATACTGTAAATCATATACTCCATATAGACTATAGACACATATACAATAAGTCATATACTCCATATAGACTATAGACACATACAGTAAATCATATACTCCATATAGACTATAGACACATATACAGTAAATCATATACTCATATAGACTATAGACACATATACAGTAAATCATATACTCATATAGACTATAGACACATACAGTAAATCATATACTCATATAGACTATAGACACCTATACAGTAAATAATATACTCATATAGACTATAGACACCTATACAGTAAATCATATACTCCATATAGACTATAGACAAATATACAGTAAATCATATACTCATATAGACTATAGACACATATACAGTAAATCATATACTCCATATAGACTATAGACACATATACAGTAAATCATATACTCCATATAGACTATAGACACATACAGTAATTCATGTACCTCATATAGACTATAGACACCATACAAGCCATATAGAACATGGAAATTAAAATGGAAAGGAGGATTTATAAATTCTTCTTAAAAGAAACTGCAGGGGACTCTATTGGCTAAAAACACATACACTGCATGTTCCCTGTATATGGACAGGACTTTGAGCCCTGTTCATCCTGGTCTTTCTAGTTCATGAATAGTCCATAGTTGCAGTACAGGTTACCAATTACACAGACAGAGGAAAACCAGCATAGTACCATAGAATTATATGAGATATATGGGGCTAAGCTTCCCTTGTGATCTCACCAGCTTGTCTTCTAGCAGGGGGATATGTTGTGTCCTCCCGTCCAGATCTTGTAGTCTCCTCTCCATCTCTCGGATATTTATCTACAAAAAAAGAAACAGCACAAGGTCTGATAAATCTACTGGTGAGGAGAAAATGCACCAACTGGGCTGGAATTCCTTTAGTGGTTCCTCTGTTCTTGGTATGCCGGCCCCCAAGGAGCAACCATTTCTGGCTTGAATCTTTAGTCACCCTGACCACACTTTCTTACCTTTGCCATTTGGTCACCAAGAGTCGCCAGCCTTTCTTGGATCATGTTGTTGGTCTCCCTGAGGGAATTGAATGTGCTGAGTAATTCCTGGAAGGCGCTCATGGCCTAGAAAATGGAGATATCATTGGTCAGTTACAGGACATCATGTGGACATTTACCCTTTCTCCTGTATTCATACAGAAAACCAAGCTCTGCCAGGGATGCAGCTATTGGGGGTAGTGGTTGTAATGCCACATGGACCCAGGGTGATGGGGCGAGGGTTGTGGGTCAGAAACGCAGTAGAACAGAGTGATCCTCAGGCTGGTTCCCTCCAACTTTTGAGGTACTTCTGGAAAACCATGCCCAGGTTTACACCATCCATGGCAGATGGGAACATGGCTGACCTGAGGTGCTTCTCTATAGCTCCCATAGCTAAGGCTAGGGCTTCCTCTAGGTGTATGTATGCCCCTGCATCACATCCATGTCTCACCTTGTTGACTCCATCTTCGTTCATCTCTGTTTTCTTCTTCAGCTGCATTAGCTGCCACATCTCCTCCACAGGCTTCTTCTGGGACTGGCTGGCTTGCAAGAGACTCGTGGAGCTGGGCAGAGCATCTAGGTGTTGGAGCTTGGCCTCCATCTGAGCCATCTTGTCCTGCAGGTGGTGGAATAGGGTGGATGGTTTCCCAGAGTCGTCCACATGAATTTGCTCCGGCTGTATAAATTCCCTCTCCTCCTGGGACAACTTCTTCCGTACGTCCCCCGCCTGCAGGTGTTCCAGGAGACCATAGAGCAGGGAGTAGAGGGCATTGAAGTTGACGGCACCAAGTTCTGGAGAACCTATTGCAAATTTCAGTAGCTCCTTGAAGGACACGGAACCGGACATGGTGGAAATCTCGGAGGGGTCTAAAGGAAGAAATAAATAAACTGGAGTAAAGAGGCAAGGGATTCTCTAGAAGAGCAAGACACCCCTGAGGAGATGATCTCAGCCTGACCACCGCCCCATTCACTTCTATGGTCGAGCACTCTCCTCAACAGTCCCAAAGTCCATGGAGTGGTGGTCACACATGGGCACTAAGGCTTGTTTCACACTACAGGTACGGTCTTCCTGCCAGCTGAATTTTTGGCATATTTGCCGGGTTTTGGCCGCATCTCAGCTGGACCGGACGGATGGAATTCCAGCAGTGCCGGCTATTCCCGGCCAGAACAGCCTTTAGGATCTGTCAACGCAAGGGTGAAACACGCCTACCACTGCTTTCACGCAAGGACCATTTTCGTGATCGTCGGGGGTCCCAGCGATCAGACCTAAGCTGTCGATACCTGATAAATGTTGTATGGGGGGGAACTAACCGAGCACTTAAAGGGATAGTCCTAAGGACACTTAAAGGGGTTGTCCATTCATTTACTAAAGAAGTGGAAATGTGTTGTCGCCGGGATCTTCCCCTCAGAAATATAGTGACTTTCTTCACTAACCCCTGCTCCATCCTCAGCGCCATGAGTACCTTACCTTATGAAGAAACCGAGGTAGCGGGGGTCTCCAGATAGCTGTACCTAAAGTGCAAGCTCTTCAGTCTAGCTCATGCATGCTGGAATTCATTCTACACTACACTGAACCCTCATAGCAACCCTCGCAGCCAGCCATGCCTACTGACTCCCGGACTGTGCGGGGAAGTTTTCTCCGGTTGCTAGGAGACACAGAAACGCCTGGTAATCTGCAGAGGACACTTGTCTACTGTTTATGTCCCTGTTGCTACCTCTGGTAATTTAACCCCTGCACCTCCTACCATTGCACAATGGACCTCTGCAACCAGGTCAGTCGGCAGCGAGCGCAGTACGGGGCTCGATATATATACGGTTGCCCGTTCTATCCCTGGTAGTGGACCAGCGCGCAGAGGAAAAACGAAACTGCTGACGGATCCTTCCACTACTACATGCTGATGGTTTCCGTCATTACCTCCTGCTGACGGATCCCGGTCAGAATCGTAATCAGCATTGACTAAACGGGTGTAGCAATAGGAGGTCCAGCTGAGTCGAGCGTGCGCATGTGCAGAGGAGTAGGGAGACATTTCTAGGTATTCATAAAGGTTGCAGTTTCAAAGGAGTGGAAAAACATGGCTGCTTTCTTCCCAAAACAGGGCCGCACCTCTCCACAGGTCGTGTGAGTGCTGCAGCTTATCCCCATTCATTTCAGTGGAGCTGCAATGCCACAGACAACCAATAGATGGGGGTGGCGCTGTTTTTGGAAGAAGGCAGCCATGTTTTTCTAATTCTGGACATACCCTTTAAACGCAGGAGCCACAACAAGGGGAGGGGGATGTGCAGCCGCAGGAATACCATGCAGAGCTTCCGTTGGAAATCTGCAGCGCATTTGCTATGTGTGAATATACCCTTAGGGTGGCTTTACAATGCGATTGTGGAGGAGGCGCTTGTCGTTTAAGAGCACTAAAACGCGCCTGGTCCAGCTAAACCCACCCCGCGTCCCGCCCGGCTGTATGTACATCCCATGCGTTTCATGACTTTGGGCGTCTGTTGATGCCATTTGGACATGATACGGATATCACAGTCACATTTGCCCCCTTTCCCGTCCCTGTAATAATTATGCGCCCTCCACGTCGTTATTTTTGCCCTACATCACGTACCGTATTGCCAGGGGGGGGGGGGGGGGGGTTTCGCGTACGCCCTAAAACAACCGATTTCTGCCCAACGAATCACATTTTCTGCGGTTGGAATTTGAAACTCGGCAGCTGCATGCTGGGCTGTGATTGGCCGGAAGGACAACCAATCACATGGCAGTTTCAATGACATTCAAGTTGTGTCGCTTGAAGGAAACCGCCATCTTATTGTAGTCACGAATGTTAAAAAAGTCCTCCGGTTACTTCTAAAGCCCCGACAGCAGTGTACGGGGCATGTGTAAGAACTAGAGCAAATGGAGAAAATGGCGTTAATGGCGACCAATCACTAAGCAGCTGTTAATTTGAGGCAAGTTAGAAAAAAATGAAAGCGGCGATCTGATTGGTTGCTATGGGCAACATGCCCTTTATACCCAGGCCATTTTTACAACGTTTTGTGAAAACCGAGTAAAATTTGCAACTAAGCAAGTCCCGCAAACAATCAATTGAGTTTTACTAATTATATTGGGTCTCGTTAAAGTAAAACAGTGGGAGAAAAAAAAAGAGGCGCAGTTGCCCTTAGCAACCAACTGGATGGCAGCTCACCTTTTTCTATAGCAACTTAGAAAATGAAAGATGATCTCTGATTGGTTGCTGCAGGACTCCCTCGAAATCTGTGTCATGTAATAAATATTTGTTTAATGTAAAATTGTAACATGGACAATAAAGTTATTCATAAAAAAAACCTGTTAGGCCAGTTAGGGGGTTACTAGAAAGCGGAAGTGCTCCTGCTGGCCGCCGGGAGTTGTAGTTCGTTGAGGAAGGGGCGGGACTACAGCTCCCAAAGTGCAGTTCGGGGAGTAAACAGGAGCAGTAGAGTCAGCAGGGAGAGTGGAGGTGAGTGCGTGGGATGCGGGGGCGTCTCCGGGCGTCTGGGGTTGTCACCCACCTAGGTGCGTGGCTGCTGCGGGTCCGGGCTGTCACCATTATATATCTGCATTCTGCCATCGCTGTATCTGTTATGTGTTCTCTTCGTAGATTTTCTAACCTGTAAACTAGGGGGACTACAACTCCCAGCATGCTGTCACCTATTACATTGTATTATTATATGGTGGGGAGTCTTCAGGGTGTGGAACAAATCAGGTTTCCTTGGAAACCATCAGCAAGCAGGGTAGCTGCTGATGATGGATCTTATAATGGCTTGTGTGCATGTCCTGGACTGATCACTATGTGAATGTGGCCCCCATCGAACAACAGCAGGATGGGGGCCACAGGGCCATGCTCTGTGCGGGCGGCTGTGCCAGGCACTGATCCGATTCGCAGTGACAGTTTCCAGTGGCCTCTGTGTGACAACCAGCTTGCTGGCAGTTTCCAGTGGCCTCTGTGTGACAACCAGCTTGCTGGCAGTTTCCAATGGCCTCTGTGTGACAACCAGCTTGGTGGCAGTTTCCAGTGGCCTCTGTGTGACAACCAGCTTGCTGGCAGTTTCCAATGGCCTCTGTGTGACAACCAGCTTGGTGGCAGTTTCCAATGGCCTCTGTGTGACAACCAGCTTGGTGGCGGTTTCCAATGGCCTCTGTGTGACAACCAGCTTGGTGGCAGTTTCCAATGGCCTCTGTGTGACAACCAGCTTGGTGGCAGTTTCCAGTGGCCTCTGTGTGACAACCAGCTTGGTGGCAGTTTCCAGTGGCCTCTGTGTGACAACCAGCTTGCTGACAGTTTCCAGTGGCCTCTGTGTGACAGCCAGCTTGCTGGCAGTCTCCAGTGGCCTCTGTGTGACAAGCAGCTTGCTGACAGTCTCCAGTGGCCTCTGTGTGACAAGCAGCTTGCTGACAGTTTCCAGTGGCCTCTGTGTGACAGCCAGCTTGCTGGCAGTTTCCAGTGGTAACCAGCTGCATCGTGAGTGCAGCCGTGCAGTGTTGACACTGGCTAGATGTTGTCAGGCTGCGGACAGGCCGGCGGTTGTCAGGTTCTGGCTCTGACGGAGCTGTTTGCGGTTATGGCCTGAATTCTGCCAGTCTGATCCGGAGAGGATGTCACCACAACAAACCCTCAGCTCTTCCACAGCATGGCCTTTGTTTCTGTGTCACCCAGCTTTCCCCGACCCCTGGCTGTGTTTGCAGAGTGTCCTCCTGCGGTGACGAGTTGTCATGGTGACTATTCCTGGTCACCCAGCTTTCCCGGTAACAGATATGGACGATGACTCCAGTCATTGGGCTAGTGACCCCCGGGGCTCGGCCTGTCATACTTTCCTTGACCCGTGGTCCTAAATCTGGAGTCTTGTGCTCTATTTATAGTCCTGGCTGCGGTGCATTGTGGGAGATGTAGTCGTTGCCCGTGGCAACAGTCGGATCCCTATTTAACCATCTGTTTGCTGCAGGCGTTTTATATATTCTTGCACAGCGCCTCTTCTGCCCATGGGCAGTGCGTGGTATTGCAGCTCAGCTCACCCCGCAGTACCAGACACGGACAGGAGTGGCGCTGTGGCAGTACAGGGAAAGTGTGCAGCAGTATTGGGGGGGTTATGGTGGGCTGCACTGTAACGTGATACGTATCGTGTGCTCAGGCTATGGATATAAACTACAATGGTGCACGTTCAATGACAGCAAGCAGAGATCTTGAGATTAAAATACAATTTGTATCAGAAAGTTGCACTTTTCTTTAGACATGACTCGCAGTCCATCGTCCAGTGGCATACGGTGCGTACCATTGTGTAGAAAAGGGGGGGGGGGTGGGGGGGTGGCATGTGATGGGCTGCGCCATTATAGCGATTTCGCGTCGCCAGCTTCCTTGTGCTCATTTCTCTTTCTCTCTTTACCAGATACAACTTTTAAGCGATGGCGAGTGACCCTCCCCCTCCTTACCCCGGGGGCCCCACGGCTCCGCTGCTGGAGGACAAGCATGGAGCACCCAGTAATGAAGGTACGCAGTGGTAGTCACCGGCGTATTTAGAGGGCACCTCCATAGTGTTACTGTATCAAAGAAAAAACGTACCCATCAGACCCTCTGATCAGTTTCGGCTCTGTGTATCATCAGTTCCCCTCTATTTTCAAGATCTCTGCTGTCAGAGGGTGAAAACCTGCCCCAGCCTCATACATCTCACAGCCGTGCCTGCCCTGACACATTGTAACAAACTGTCAGCACCAGAGAGAGATCTGCGCTGCTGCTGCTGAGGTCTGAACTGGTCATGACTGTAACAAACCCTCAGCTGTGAGAAGTATTAGGTCAGGATAGCATTTCATCCATTCACTGTCAGCAAGCCCCTGTAACAGTTTCCATTGCTTCTTGTTTTGTAGATAACAGACAGCCCCCGGGGGTGTACCCTCCCAGCATGCCGTTTGGACCCCCAGATGCCGGACCTCCGCCGTATGATGCAAATCCGGGCTACATCCCCCCAAATCCAGGTGAGGAGCGGCATGCCCGTCGCCGACTGCCCCGCAGAGGGGGGCAGATCTTGGGGTTCACACGATGCCACGTCCCTCTATAATACTGGTCAGAAGCGGGTGCGGCATTACCCGGGGTATTAACTCTTTCTCCTCCTGCAGGTTACTACCCCCCACCTGGGCCTTATGCACCCATGGGCTACTACCCGCCTGCCGCCCACCCGTATCCTCAGCAGTTTCCGTCTCCCGGTGGACATGGCACTGCAGTCATTGTGCCGCCCGGTGCCAGTACAGCCTCCGCCACCACTACAGTCACCGTCCTGCAGGGAGAAATCTTCCAGGGGTCCCCGGTGCAGACGGTGTGCCCCCACTGCCAGCAGCCCATCATCACCAACATCACCCACGAGATCGGCCTGATGAACTTCCTGCTGTGCTGCTTCTGCTGCTTTGTAGGGTGAGTGCGGAGCAGAGCCCGGGAAAGCTGGGTGGTACATATACATACATACATACATACATACTGCAGGAGCCCGGGAAAGCTGGGTGGTCTATATGTACTGCAGGAGCCCGGGAAAGCTGGGTGGTACATATACATACGTAGTGCAGGAGCCCGGGAAAGCTGGGTGGTATATACGTACTGCAGGAGCCTGGGAAAGCTGGGTGGTATATACGTACTGCAGGAGCCCGGGAAAGCTGGGTGGTATATACGTACTGCAGGAGCCCGGGAAAGCTGGGTGGTATATATACATACATACATACTGCAGGAGCCTGGGAAAGCTGGGTGGTATATATACATACATACTGCAGGAGCCCGGGAAAGCTGGGTGGTATATACGTACTGCAGGAGCCCGGGAAAGCTGGGTGGTATATATACATACATACTGCAGGAGCCTGGGAAAGCTGGGCGGTACATACAGTCAGGTCCATAAATATTAGGACACCGACACAATTCTTTGGCTCTATTCACCACCACAAGGGATTTGAAATGAAAACAGACAAGATGTGCTTTACCCGCAGACAAGATGTGCTTTACCCGCAGACAAGATGTGCTTTACCCGCAGACTGTGGGCTTTACTTTCAATGGGTCCGTGGAAAAATCGGAAAATGCACCGTTTTGCAGCCGAGGCCGTGATCCGTGTATCCTGTCCGTCAAAAAAATAGGACCTGTCCTATTTTTTTTGACGGACAACGGTTCACGGACCCATTCAAGTCAATGGGTCCGTGAAAGAACACGGATGCACACAAGATTGGCATCCGTGTCCGTGATCCGTGGCCGTAGGTTGCTTTCATACAGACGGATCCGAAGATCCGTCTGCATAAAAGCTTTTTCTGATCTAAGTTTTCACTTCGTGAAAACTCATATCCGACAGTATATTCTAACACAGAAGCGTTCCCATGGTGATGGGGACGCTTCTAGTTAGAATACACTACAAACTTTGTACAAGACTGCCCCCTGCTGCCTGGCAGCACCCGATCTCTTACAGGGGGATATGATAGCACAATTAACCCCTTCAGGTGCGGCACCTAAAGGGGTTAATTGTACTATCATATTCCCCTGTAAGAGATCAGGGCTGCCAGGCAGCAGGGGGCAGACCCCCCCCCCCCCCCTCCCCAGTTTGAATATCGTTGGTGGCACAGTGTGCGCCCCCCATCGGGCCCCCCCTTCCTCCCTTTAATGTTAGAAATCGTTGGTGGCACAGTGTGCGCCCACCATCGCCCCCCCCCTCCCTCCCTCTATTGTAATAAATCGTTGGTGGCACAGTGTGCGCCCACCATCGCTCCCCCCCCCCTCCCTCTATTGTAATAAATCGTTGGTGGCACAGTGTGCGCCCACCATCGCTCCCCCCCCCCTCCCTCTATTGTAATAAATCGTTGGTGGCACAGTGTGCGCCCACCATCGGCCCCCCCTCCCTCTATAGCAGTAACAACATTGGTGGCAGTGTGCGGCCTCCCATTCCCCCCCCCCCCATCATTGGTGGCAGCGGAGTTCCGATCGGAGTCCCAGTTAACCATCGCCCCCCCCCCTCCCTCCCTCTATTGTAATAAATCGTTGGTGGCACAGTGTGCGCCCACCATCGGCCCCCCCTCCCTCTATAGCAGTAACAACATTGGTGGCAGTGTGCGGCCTACCATTCCCCCCCCCCCCATCATTGGTGGCAGCGGAGTTCCGATCGGAGTCCCAGTTTAATCGCTGGGGCTCCGATCGGTAACCATAGCAACCAGGACGCTACTGCAGCCCTGGTTGCCATGGTTACTTAGCAATAGTACAACAGTAGAAGATTCATACTTACCTGCTTGCTGCTGCGATGTCTGTGAACGGCCGGGAGCTCCTCCTACTGGTAAGTGACAGTTCTTTAGCAATGCGCCGCACAGACCTTTCACTTACCAGTAGGTGGAGCTCCCGGCCGGACACAGACATCGCAGCAGCAAGCAGGTAACTATGAGTCTTCTACTATTGTACTATTGCTAAGTAACCATGGCAACCAGGACTGCAGTAGCGTCCTGGTTGCCATGGTTACCGATTGGAGCCCCAGCGATTAAACTGGGACTCCGATCGGAACTCCGCTGCCACCAATGATGGGGGGGGGGGGGGAGAATGGGAGGCCGCACACTGCCACCAATGTTGTTACTGCTATAGAGGGAGGGGGGGCCGATGGTGGGCGCACACTGTGCCACCAACGATTTATTACAATAGAGGGAGGGGGGGCGATGGTGGGCGCACACTGTGCCACCAACGATTTCTAACATTAGAGGGAGGAAGGGGGGGCCCGATGGGGGGCGCACACTGTGCCACCAACGATATTCAAACTGGGGAGGGGGGGGGGTCTGCCCCCTGCTGCCTGGCAGCCCTGATCTCTTACAGGGGAATATGATAGTACAATTAACCCCTTTGGGTGCCGCACCTGAAGGGGTTAATTGTGCTATCATATCCCCCTGTAAGAGATCGGGTGCTGCCAGGCAGCAGGGGGCAGTCTTGTACAAAGTTTGTAGTGTATTCTAACTAGAAGCGTCCCCATCACCATGGGATCGCTTCTGTGTTAGAATATACTGTCGGATATGAGTTTCACGAAGTAGCTCATATCCAACAGTATATTCTAACATAGAGGCGTTCCCATGGTGATGGGGACGCTTCAAGTTAAAATATACCATCGGATTGGAGAAAACTCCAATCCGATGGTATAAAAGAACTCCAGACTTTACATTGAAAGTCAATGGGGACGGATCCGTTTGAAATGGCACCATATTGTGTCAACATCAAACGGATCCGTCCCCATTGACTTGCATTGTAATTCAGGACGGATCCGTTTGGCTCCGCACGGCCAGGCGGACGCCAAAACGACTTTTTTTTCATGTCCGTGGATCCTCCAAAAATCAAGGAAGACCCACGGACGAAAAAACGGTCACGGATCACGGACCTACGGACCCCGTTTTTGCGGACCGTGAAAATAAACTGTCGTGTGCATGAGGCCTTACCCGCAGACTGTGGGCTTTACCCGCAGACTGTCAGCTGTAATCTGAGGTATTTGCATCCAAATCAGGTGAACGGTGCAGGAATTACAGCAGTTTGCATCTGTGCCTCCCACTTGTTAAGGGACCAAAAGTAATGGGACAGTTGTCTTCTCCGCTGTTCCATGGCCGGTCTGTGTTATTCCCTCATTATCCCAATTACATGAGCAGATAAAAGGTCCAGAGGTAATTTCCAGTCGGCTATTTGCTATTTGCATTTAGAATCTGTTGCTGTCAACTCTCAAGATGAGATCCAAAGAGCGGTCACCATCAGTGAAGCCATCATTAGGCTGAAAAACACAACAAACCCATCAGAGAGATGGCAAAAACATCAGGCGCGGCCAAAACAACTGTCTGGAACATTCTTACAAAGATGGAACGCACCGGTGAGCTCAGCAACACCAAAAGACCCGGAAGACCACGGAAAACAACTGTGGTGGATGACAGAAGAATTCTTTCCCTGGTGAAGAAAACACCCTTCACAACAGTTGGCCGGATCAAGAACACTCTCCAGGAGGTAGGTGTATGTGTGTCAAAGTCAACAATCAGGAGAAGACTTCACCAGAGGGAATACAGAGGGTTCACCACAAGATGGAAACCATTGGTGAGCCTCAAATACAGGAAGGCCAGATTAGAGTTTGCCAAACAACATCTAAAAAAGCCTTCACAGTTCTGGAAGAATATCCTATGGACGGATGAGACCAATATCAACTGGTACCAGAGTGATGGGAAAAGAAGAGTATGGAGAAGGAAAGGAACTGCTCATGGTCCTAAGCATACCACCTCATCAGTGAAGCATGGTGGTGGTAGTGTCATGGCGTGGGCATGTATGGCTGCCAATGGAACTGGTTCTCTTGTATTTATTGATGATGTGACTGCTGACAAAAGCCGCAGGATGAATTCTGAAGTGTTTCAGGCAATATTATCTGCTCATATTCAGCCAAATGCTTCAGAACTCATTGGACGGCGCTTCACAGTGCAGATAGACAATGACCCAAAGCACAAAGCATACTGCAAAAGCAACCAGAGAGTTTATTAAGGGAAAGAAGTGGAATGTTCTGCAATGGCCGAGTCAATCCCCGGACCTGAATCTGATTGAGCTGCATTTCACTTGCTGAAGACAAAACTGAAGGAAAAATGCCCCAAGAACAAGCAGGAGCTGAAGACAGTGGCAGTAGAGGCCGGGCAGAGCATCACCAGGGATGAGACCAGCGTCTGGTGATGTCTATGCGTTCCAGACTTCAGGCTGTAATTGACTGCAAAGGATTTGTAACCAAGTATTAAAAAGTGAGATTTATGATTATTATTCTGTCCCATTACTTTTGGTCCCTTAACAAGTGGGAGGCACAGATGCAAACTGCTGTAATTCCTGCACCGTTCACCTGATCTGGATGTAAATACCTCAGATTACAGCCGACAGTCTGCGGGTAAAGCTGACGGTCTGCGGGTAAAGCTGACGGTCTGCGGGTGAAGCTGACAGTCTGCGGGTGAAGCTGACAGTCTGCGGGTGAAGCTGACAGTCTGCGGGTAAAGCACATCTTGTCTGTTTCATGTCACATCCATTGTGGTGGTGTATAGAGCCAAAGATGTTAGAATTGTGTCCATGTCCCAATAATTATGGACCTGACTGTATATACTTACTGCAGGAGCTGGGAAAGCTGGGTGCTATATATACATACATAGTGCAGGATCCTGGGAAAGCTGGGTGCTATATATACATACATAGTGCAGGAGCCTGGGAAAGCTGGGTGCTATATATACATACTTAGTGCAGGAGTCCGGGAAAGCTGGGTGTTGACAGCCATGTTTGTTCACTGGTGACGTCTTCGGGGGGGGGTTTAGTCGGTGGTCTCTTGGCTATGTGAGTACTTTGGGGTGTGAATATTTTAAGGGGTCTCCCTCCTGTCTTCTGCTTCCAGCTGTGACCTCGGCTGCTGTCTCATCCCCTGTATGATCAACGACCTGAAAGATGTGACCCACTCCTGCCCCAACTGCAAGGCGTACATCTACACCTACCGGAGGATGGGCTAGTGAAGACCCCCGGCCCCTCGTCTCCGTCCGGCTCATCTCATCTCGTCCTCCGTCCGCTCGTCCACTAAGAAACTGTGAATTCTCAGACCGGCCTCAATGAAGGACTAATTCAGACTGGTTCTCAGAGTGTCTCCCCCTGGTGGTCGACATTGAATAGGACATGTAATGTTTATTGGGGGGTGGGGGGGTTGGGGGGTTGGGGGCTGCAATGTGTCATAATAATTACCGGCGCCGTGAAGTCACGAAGGCTTTGCCGGGTCGAGTGTAGTTTATACTAGGAATCCGTTAACTCTTTATGCCCCATTCTGGCTACCTCAGATATATAAGGCATTCAGTTGGATGGATGGAGGGGGGCGCTATCACTTACGCATCGGCCGTTCCTCATGTTGCTTCGGTCCGGTAATTGTCTTGGCTGCTATAAAGGGCTGCTATCTCATTTAGAGTCGACGTTTAGGTGTCCGAGGTCCCAGCAACGCACCGTGCCCGTCGGTGTCTGGAGTAATACACGCCATAGTCTAATTTACGTACACCGTGGTATCCATGGTAACAGCCTTCCACCCGTGGACTCTTTCTAGGAGTCTGGTGCGTGCAGAGCCCTGCGTTGGCGCAGGTGACATTACTCCAGCCCCCCCACTGGCACGTTGCAGGGCTGTATAACCTAGCCTTTGTTGATGGCCTCATTTAAAGGGATTCTCTACTTAAAGGGGCGGTGTCGTCAAAGCGAATATGAAGCAGGTCCAACAACGAACTGATCTCTGCGGCTCTGAAAAAAAAACGCTTTACGTTTCTTTTGGCAAAAATCTGATAAATACTGCAGACCTATGTAATGTGACACAGACTGGTTGCTAGGGAGATGCTGCCTGACAACCCCATACAAGCGTCTGGCTGACACACAATGTATCCATAGCAACCAGCTGGGCACAGCGTTGTTCCTACAGAAGAACAGCAGCATCAACCCTGTGCTGATCCCAACGTTAGTAATCAGATTTTTCTAAAAGTGGGTGGAGAAGCCCTTTAAAGGTTGTCAATATCCTGCAAGTAACTGGAAACACTAATATTTTCTGCTAGGCATCTTGTGACCCCCCCTCCTTCTGCCGTGCATGGCACATTCCCTTTGAGACTGTGTACACCTGCTGCCTTGTTACTTGGAATGTTCCATTTCTCTGCCTCCTATAGGGGGGACACATCCCGCTGTTGAGTAGTGTAGTTTAATCATTGTGTATATATATAATATAGCGAATCTTGTTACATTTCTGAACAGCCGCGTCAGGTGACTCCGCCCCCAGCGGCGGTTTGTTCTCAGCGTCTTGTGAAGCTGTCTGTGTGAACAGGCGAAATGGAGTGACTTCTAATTTCTCAGGTTTGCCGATCTTTAGCCGCATGTAACGTTTGTGCGTTTTGCCGAAAGTTGTCGAATTTTATTTATTTTTCTTTGCGTACGAGTTGTAACGGTTGCCGAATACATGGAAGATAATGAGGACGATGCGTTTTTTTAACAATTTTCTCCAGTCACAACTGGCATGAAGGCTGACCTGCAGTTATGCGGAGGAGGGAGGGGAGTGTTACGTTGGTATTGGGGGCGCCCCCTTCGTGAAAAGTCCTGTTTGTGAAGGGTTTTGCGCCAGTTCTGTTGCGTAAAAAAAAGTGGCAAATTCAGTTTAAAAAATTTGTCTTTTTTTTTTTTTGGTCTTTAAAAGTCACTGGGAAGTGGGTGGGGCATATCAAGGAGGGGGCGTGTCCTCCCACAGATACGCCAGAAATTATGGCGCAAATCCACTCCTGCTGTAAATTGCTTTTCTGTCGCACGGTAATGAAAAGATGCGGCTCATAAACTTACACTTCAGCGCCCCCTTCGCATTTCCGTTCTTTGGCATTTACAAGATCTCTGCTTGTCATCAGTGAACGGAAACCCTCAGCATAAGAAAATATGCCCTAATCGCGATCAGCTGACACGCGTTAGCGAGGGAACTGACACATTGTAACGAAAGACCTGCAACCAGCACAGGTTTCCATTCACTGACAGCCAACAGAGATCTGCAGGGAAAAATGTACAGGAGAGAGCTGCAGGACCTTTCCTTGCTTTCTGTACACAAATCTTGAAAACCGCTGTAGATATTTTCGGTTTTGCGGGATCCGCCAATTCTCTTTGTCTATGGGGCACAACCTCTGCTGCTGTCAGGGAATAAGGATCCAACAAGATGAAGGTTTTTTTTTTTTTGTCTGATGTTCCTGGTGCCGCTTATCTCCTCTGGGCATTCGACCAAGCTGGATTGAAGTAATAGTAATTACCTATGACAGGTAATGGCTGCCGGCGCGGTGCGTAAGTCTACTGGGCGCCAGAGCTTCCGTTATGTGGTCAAAGAAAAAAATAAAATATTTTTTTTTTGTTTTTGTTTAGAATTTTGCCAGTTTAACCCTTCTGTGGCTGTGCCTCAGGCCACGCAGCGGCGACTGATCCTCGTTACTGTGACCATGGTTCAATTGATGAGAAGTGAACGCATTAAAGCACTACCGACCGCAAGGCTCTTGTGTTTGTCCGTGGATCCTGGGAAAGCTGGGTGACTACAGTCATGGGCGCCGTACATATGAGAGGACAGGCCAGACACCTAGTGATGTGTGAACATAGTCAGGCCTGATGGTCCGGGAAAGCTGGGTGACAACCCCCATTACATCAGCCGTGGGGAGCGTAGAGGGGGGTCAGGAGTTTCTAATTGCATCTATAGGGCGGGGTCCGTCAATGCATTGCATTCTGAGAGATGTAGGGTTCCTGCGCCAGCCTGGTGTTGACAGTACCTGCTCTGTGGGTGGTCCAGCAGACCACAGAAAATCGGCAGAATT
Organism: Bufo gargarizans; assembly: GCF_014858855.1. Lineage (NCBI taxonomy): Eukaryota > Metazoa > Chordata > Amphibia > Anura > Bufonidae > Bufo > Bufo gargarizans. The sequence goes on from NC_058087.1 coordinate 190,402,258, forward strand.
GTGAATGCAGCTCCGGTTGTGACTGGAGCATAAAACACTACATGAAGATCAGAATCAAAGAAAATCATATTTGTATGGTTACTAAATATTCTAATAAAATGATATAAAGATGGCTGCGCCCATTGATCCGCTGGTGGCCCCTGCTTCAGCTCCTGGAACTTTCATTCGGCCATACGCTTCCCCTGCAGGGGGCGCAGTGGGGTAAATGATATGGCATCCTTGTCACCAATAGCAACCAATCAGAGCTCAACTTTCACTTCTAAAGCTGCTCTGTGATTAGTTGCCATGGGCGGCAAGATTAGTGGTGGGGCCTTGTGACAGGTATCAACCAATCAGAGACCGTGTTGCATTTTGTGTATAAAGTATAGTCAATGAAAGCTGCTCTCTGATTGGCCATTATGGGCTACATGAGTGGAAGCTTTTTCCACAGCAGCCACTCGGATCGCCGCTTTCATTTTCCAGTAATGAGCGCAGGATTCTGATTTGGTTGCGGTGGAAATAGGGTAGCCGCCTGTCCGGTATTTTGTGGTGAGGTTCCTGATGAGTGGCACCAGGCCTGTGCTGGTATCTGACCAGATCACACAGTTGGCCGCCCGTTGCAGCCCCATTAGGAGAGACATTTATTTGTATATGCGTCCAGGAGCGCTGGGCAGCAGCAATGGGCGTCAGCAGCCACACTGAGCCAATGAGGAGCCGGCTCTACACGTGTGCCCGCTGACTGATGCTGCCCTGCGATCTGCGCTCATGCCACATGTAGGAACACTTGTGCGCTCCATCACCAGCACGCCTGTCCTCCGCACCGCTCTTGCCAAATAGGAAGGTAAGTGCCCAATCTGTGTATGTATATATTTATTTTATGCACTTATATAGCGCTACTTTATTCCGCAGCACTTTACAGACATCAGCATCCAACTGTCCCCAGGAGCTCACAATCTAAGGTACCTATCAGTGTGTGATTGGAGTGTGGGAGGAAACCTACACAAACACAAGGAGAACATAGTAGCGCTATATAAGTGCATAAAATAAATAAATATATACATATACACAGATTGGTCACTTACCTTCCTATTTGGCAGGAGCGGTGCGGAGGACAGGCGTGCTGGTGATGGAGCGCACACGTGTTCCTACATGTGGCATGAGCGCGGATCGCAGGGCAGCATCAGTCAGCGGGCACACGTGTAGAGCCGGCTCCTCATTGGCTCAGTGTTTCTGCTGATGCCCATTGCTGCTGCCCAGCGCTCCTGGACACACATACAAATAAATGTCTCTCCTAATGGGGCTGCGACGGGCGGCCAACTGTGTGACCTGGTCAGATACCAGCACAGGCCTTGGACCACTCATCAGGAACCTCACCACAAAATATGCATATGTTGCCCTTGGTCAGATTCAAACCTAGGACCCCTAGGTCAGATTACCACTGAGCCACCGTGCTGCCCGATATATAATGTGTCTATGTATATAGGTACCTATTGTCTATATAAAAAATATATATATATATATATACACACACTGTATTTGAGGAAATGTTTTGGTGATGACTATTTTTTGGACTATAAGACACAACTTTTTTCTCACAAAAGTGAGGGAAAAATGGCAGTGTGTCTTATAGAGTGAATGCAGATGACCGGTCATTAGTAGGTAGGTGGTGAGGGAAGTGTTGCGCTAGTTGTACTCACCGCTCCTGCTCTTCTGCAGGGCGCCACGGTGCATATGCCCTTACCATGTACAGTGACAGGATGTAGTGCACATGCACACTATGACCTGGCGCTGTGCAACGTCCATTCACAGTGCAGGTTGGAAAAAGAGCAGGGATCGGTGAGTCCTACAGCTGCAGAGTGGCAGCTCCATCCAGACCAGGAGTGGGTAAGTTCATTTTATTATTTTTTTGGTCTGATCTTAGGTCTGGTGAGGAGCGGGGGTCTGATCTGGAGTCTGTTGAGGAGGAGGAGGGGGAGGGGGAAGGGGGGGGTCTGATCTGAGGTCTGATGAGGAGCAGGGGTCTGGACTGAGGTCTAATGAGGAGTGGGGGGTCTGATTAGGAGTGGGGGTCTAATCTGGGGTCTGATGAGGAGCCGGGGTCTGAACTGAGGTCCGATGAGGAGCCGGGGTCTGAACTGAGGTCCGATGAGGAGCCGGGGTCTGAACTGAGGTCCGATGAGGAGCCGGGGTCTGAACTGAGGTCCGATGAGGAGCCGGGGTCTGAACTGAGGTCCGATGAGGAGCCGGGGTCTGAACTGAGGTCCGATGAGGAGCCGGGGTCTGAACTGAGGTCCGATGAGGAGCCGGGGTCTGAACTGAGGTCCGATGAGGAGCCGGGGTCTGAACTGAGGTCCGATGAGGAGCCGGGGTCTGAACTGAGGTCCGATGAGGAGCCGGGGTCTGAACTGAGGTCTGATGAGGAGCGGGGGTCTGAACTGAGGTCTAATGAAAAATACTAGGTGTGTTTTATAATACGGGAACTCTGATCCTGAGAAGAGGGGCCCATTTCCCCATTCTGGTGGAGCGGCTGGTCTTGCTGCTCTATTGGTCGCCATGAAAGCGCCAGAAATAGCAGAGGGTGCTGTATGCGCCCATCTCCGGCAGAGCCATAGAGAATGACTGGAGTGACAGAGTGCTTGCTCAACCTGCGGGTCCATCAGATACAGGGAACAGGACTCTGCTCTCAGGATCCTATGGGTACCAGCAGTCAGACCCCCACAGATCAGTTATCCCCTAGTCTGTGGATAGGGAATAAATTGAAAACTTGGTGCAACTCTATCCCCCCGTCAGGATAGGTAATATCAGATCTGTGGGGCACCCCCGCCGATCAGCTGTGGTCTATTCAGAAAGCTGATCGGCGGGGGTGCCCCACTGATCTGATATTGATTACCTATCCTCTCGGGGAGAAAAAAAACAGACAACCCGGGAGTCGGACCCCCGCTGATCCGATATTGATGACCTATCCTAAGGATAGTTCATCAATATTAAACCATTGCTCAACCCCTTTAAAAACAGGAAAAAAGTTTTATTTTTAAAAGAAAAAATAGTAAAACTCCATATGATCAAACCATCCGTGTCCAATACACCTGTGTAAGCCACGCCCCCAAACCACACCCCCTTTTTACCCGCGTAAACTTGGCCGGTATTTCTTGTTGGGAAAGGTGACGACCCGGGCAGCTGCTCCACTTTGCTTTCAGATAAACTGTGGGGCCCTCAAGGTGCTGGGGCCCAGTCACTAAAATGAACACCGCTATTCAGAAGAATTATTTTATTAATATAAGAATACAGAAAAGTGGAGGAGAGCCATGGATCTCATCACAAAACATGTCAGTGCTTCACAGTTTTCGTCTAGACAACTGCGCAGATTCAACAGAACTAGAGTAGGAGGGGCGTGGCCTATAGGAAGGGGGTGTTTTTAATAGGCTGAGTGGTTGCTATGGTTACGTGTTTTTCATGCACTAGTTTTGTGAAATCAGCCCCGCTGTTGGTTACTTCAAATGCCCTTGAGCAGCTCCTTGTTCTCTTCCGCCCATTGCTGGAACTTTATGGCCTTGGGGTTGAGCTTTAAGGTGAGCTCTATGTCCCGGTCAGGCTTTAGTAAGTGGAAGCGGAACATGTTGGCGAGCTCTTCTGCTCCGGGGAAGCCGAGCTTCTCGTACGCTTCAGGGGTGATCTGCAGGGGAAATGGAAGGGTTAAAGATCATCCTCTACTGAGGAAATGGGAGCCACAGCCGCCCTCAGTGTACAGTCTACTGCTCTCTGGTGTCAGCCATTACAGGCCAGGGAGAGGACGACTGTAGGACAGGAGAATACAGTCTATTGCCCCCTGTTATCAGCCATTACAGGCCGGGGAGAGGACGACTGTAGGACAGGAGAATACAGTCTACTGCTCGCTGGTGTCAGCCATTTCAGGGGAGAGGATGACTGTAGGACAGGAGAATACAGTCTATTGCCCCCTGTTATCAGCCATTTCAGGGGAGAGGATGACTGTAGGACAGGAGAATACAGTCTATTGCCCCCTGTTATCAGCCATTTCAGGGGAGAGGATGACTGTAGGACAGGAGAATACAGTCTATTGCCCCCTGTTATCAGCCATTTCAGGGGAGAGGATGACTGTAGGACAGGAGAATACAGTCTATTGCCCCCTGTTATCAGCCATTTCAGGGGAGAGGATGACTGTAGGACAGGAGAATACAGTCTATTGCCCCCTGTTATCAGCCATTTCAGGGGAGAGGATGACTGTAGGACAGGAGAATACAGTCTATTGCCCCCTGTTATCAGCCATTTCAGGGGAGAGGATGACTGTAGGACAGGAGAATACAGTCTATTGCCCCCTGTTATCAGCCATTTCAGAGGAGAGGATGACTGTAGGACAGGAGAATACAGTCTATTGCCCCCTGTTATCAGCCATTTCAGAGGAGAGGATGACTGTAGGACAGGAGAATACAGTCTATTGCTCCCTGTTATCAGCCATTTCAGGGGAGAGGATGACTGTAGGACAGGAGAATACAGTCTATTGCTCCCTGTTATCAGCCATTTCAGGGGAGAGGATGACTGTAGGACAGGAGAATACAGTCTATTGCCCCTGTTATCAGCCATTTCAGGGGAGAGGATGACTGTAGGACAGGAGAATACAGTCTATTGCCCCTGTTATCAGCCATTTCAGGGGAGAGGATGACTGTAGGACAGGAGAATACAGTCTATTGCTCCCTGTTATCAGCCATTTCAGGGGAGAGGATGACTGTAGGACAGGAGAATACAGTCTATTGCCCCCTGTTATCAGCCATTTCAGGGGAGAGGATGACTGTAGGACAGGAGAATACAGTCTATTGCCCCCTGTTATCAGCCATTTCAGGGAGAGGATGACTGTAGGAGAGGAGAATACAGTCTATTGCCCCCTGTTATCAGCCATTTCAGGGAGAGGATGACTGTAGGAGAGGAGAATACAGTCTATTGCCCCTGTTATCAGCCATTTCAGGGGAGAGGATGACTGTAGGACAGGAGAATACAGTCTATTGCCCCTGTTATCAGCCATTTCAGGGGAGAGGATGACTGTAGGACAGGAGAATACAGTCTATTGCCCCTGTTATCAGCCATTTCAGGGGAGAGGATGACTGTAGGACAGGAGAATACAGTCTATTGCCCCCCTGTTATCAGCCATTTCAGGGGAGAGGATGACTGTAGGACAGGAGAATACAGTCTATTGCCCCTGTTATCAGCCATTCTAGGGGGGAGGATGACTGTAGGACAGGAGAATACAGTATATTGCCTCCTGTTATCAGCCATTTCAGGGGAGAGGATGACTGTAGGACAGGAGAATACAATCTATTGCCCCTGTTATCAGCCATTTCAGGGGAGAGGATGACTGTAGGACAGGAGAATACAATCTATTGCCCCCTGTTATCAGCCATTTCAGGGGAGAGGATGACTGTAGGACAGGAGAATACAATCTATTGCCCCTGTTATCAGCCATTTCAGGGGGAGAGGATGACTGTAGGACAGGAGAATACAGTCTATTGCCCCCTGTTATCAGCCATTTCAGGGGGAGAGGATGACTGTAGGACAGGAGAATACAGTCTATTGCCCCCTGTTATCAGCCATTTCAGAGGAGAGGATGACTGTAGGACAGGAGAATACAATCTATTGCCCCCTGTTATCAGCCATTTTAGGGGGGGGGGGGAGGATGACTGTAGGACAGGAGAATACAGTCTATTGCCCCCTGTTATCAGCCATTTCAGGGGGGGAGAGGATGACTGTAGGACAGGAGAATACAGTCTATTGCCCCCTGTTATCAGCCATTTCAGGGGGGAGAGGATGACTGTAGGACAGGAGAATACAGTCTATTGCCCCCTAGTTATCAGCCATTTCAGGGGGAGAGGATGACTGTAGGACAGGAGAATACAGTCTATTGCCCCCTGTTATCAGCCATTTCAGGGGAGAGGATGACTGTAGGACAGGAGAATACAGTCTATTGCCCCCTGTTATCAGCCATTTCAGGGGAGAGGATGACTGTAGGACAGGAGAATACAATCTATTGCCCCTGTATCAGCCATTTAGAGGGAGAGGATGACTGTAGGACAGGAGAATACAATCTATTGCCCCCTATTATCAGCCATTTCAGGGGGGGAGAGGATGACTGTAGGACAGGAGAATACAGTCTATTGCCCCTGTTATCAGCCATTTCAGGGGGAGAGGATGACTGTAGGACAGGAGAATACAGTCTATTGCCCCTGTTATCAGCCATTTCACGGGGAGAGGATGACTGTAGGACAGGAGAATACAGTCTATTGCCTCCTGTTATCAGCCATTTCAGGGGAGAGGACGACTGTAGTACAGGAGAATACAGTCTATTGCCCCGTTATCAGCCATTTCAGGGGAGAGGATGACTGTAGGACAGGAGAATGCAGTCTATTGCCCCCTGTTATCAGCCATGTGAGGGGGGAGGATGACTGTAGGACAGGAGAATACAGTCTATTGCCCCCTGTTATCAGCCATTTCAGGGGAGAGGATGACTGTAGGACAGGAGAATACAGTCTATTGCTCCCTGTTATCAGTCATTTCAGGGGAAGAGGATGACTGTAGGACAGGAGAATACAGTATATTGCTCCCTGTTATCAGCCATTTCAGGGGAGAGGATGACTGTAGGACAGGAGAATACAGTCTATTGCCCCCTGTTATCAGCCATTTCAGGGGAGAGGATGACTGTAGGACAGGAGAATACAGTCTATTGCTCCCTGTTATCAGCCATTTCAGGGGAGAGGATGACTGTAGGACAGGAGAATACAGTCTATTGCCCCCTGTTATCCTCTCCCCTGAAATGGCTGATGACTGTAGGACAGGAGAATACAGTCTATTGCCCCCTGTTATCCTCTCCCCTGAAATGGCTGATGACTGTAGGACAGGAGAATACAGTCTATTGCCCCCTGTTATCAGCCATTTCAGAGGAGAGGACGACTGTAGGACAGGAGAATACAGTCTATAGCCCCCTGTTATCAGCCATTTCAGAGGAGAGGACGACTGTAGGACAGGAGAATACAGTCTATTGCTCCCTGTTATCAGCCATTTCAGGGGAGAGGACGACTGTAGGACAGGAGAATACAGTCTATTGCCCCCTGTTATCAGCCATTTCAGGGGAGAGGACGACTGTAGGACAGGAGAATACAGTCTATTGCCCCCTGTTATCAGCCATTTCAGGGGAGAGGACGACTGTAGGACAGGAGAATACAGTCTATTGCCCCCTGTTATCAGCCATTTCAGGGGAGAGGATGACTGTAGGACAGGAGAATACAGTCTATTGCCCCTGGTATCAGCCATTTCAGGGGAGAGGATGACTGTAGGACAGGAGAATACAGTCTATTGCCCCCTGTTATCATCCATTTCAGGGGAGAGGATGACTGTAGGACAGGAGAATACAGTCTATTGCCCCCTGTTATCAGCCATTTCAGGGGAGAGGATGACTGTAGGACAGGAGAATACAGTCTATTGCCCCCTGTTATCAGCCATTTCAGGGGAGAGGATGACTGTAGGACAGGAGAATACAGTCTATTGCTCCCTGTTTTCAGCCATTTCAGGGGGGAGGATGACTGTAGGACAGGAGAATACAGTCTATTGCTCCCTGTTATCAGCCATTTCAGGGGAGAGGACGACTGTAGGACAGGAGAATACAGTCTATTGCCCCCCGTTATCAGCCATTTCAGGGGAGAGGATGACTGTAGGACAGGAGAATACAGTCTATTGCCCCCCGTTATCAGCCATTTCAGGGGAGAGGATGACTGTAGGACAGGAGAATACAGTCTATTGCTCCCTGTTATCAGCCATTTCAGGCTTTAACAGGGCGCCATAGACCTGTCACCAATTGAATTGTAAATGCAGCTGTGGTGGTGATTGGAGCTTAATTATCTGTACAATGAATGATACATTACAGATGAAAGGGTATCCCTTTCAGACCGCACAGTCTGACGCCTCACTGTATGGTGATCGGGCGCTGTAGGTGTCATTATGAAGGCATGTTCAGAGTAGATGGGGGTAGAGCTTACTTTTAAAAAATTTGTTGTAATAAATGATTGGAGGATCTGATCTCACCTTGGCGTCTCGGATGTCTTTGCCGGAGACCTGGGACAATATGGCAGCGTACTGTGCCACCGTCAGCTTGTCTGCGCTCAGTCTGATGTCCTGGCCTGCGTACTGCGATGGCGACTTCAGGATACTGACAACAACACCACCCAAATCTTTTACAGACATCCCATCCAGGAGAACATCACCCATCGGGATGGCTGGAAAGAAACAGAGTTGTGATACTGAGACATCTTAAAGGGATTGTCCAGTTATTTCCATAAGGCCTCATGCACACAACCGTGCCCGTGTGCCCTCCGCAATTTGCAGAACGGCACTGACAGCCTTTAATATAACTGCCTATTCTTGTCCGCAAAGCGCGGACAAGAATTGGACATGTTATATTTTTTTAGCGGGGCGACGGAACAGAGCACCGGATGCGGACCAAAACAACGGTCGTGTGCATGAGGCCTAAAGCTCAGTCTTTGTATAATGACAAATTCTGTGACTTTTTTATATCAATTCCTCTGCTCACTGTCAGTGAATGAGAACATTTGTTGACAAGCAGAGGTCGATTTACCACGGATCAGTCTAAAATTTTTTTTTAAAAATATGAAAAAAGTATAAAATTCTAAGCAACCCCTTTTCCCATAATAAAAATAAACAGTAATAAAAAATTAAAAAATTCCAGCCTCCCGCTACATTGTACGCAATGTAACAATTGTCCTGCAAAAAAAAAGTCCTCATATGGCTATATTAGTGGATAGATAAAAAAGGCTCCAGGAAGACAGGGAGTAAAATAAAAAAAAATTAAAAAATGCTGTCAGGAAGGGGTTACGATGAGGTGAGAAATGAAAAAGCTACTTATCTTGGATAAATATTATACTCCAGTCACATCCAAAGCTGCATTCACAGTTCTGTCCTCCTGATTTGGATGTAGGACTTCATATCTCACTGCTGCCCTCTGCTGGTTCAGAGTATTCAAATACTACACTGTACTGTGATAAATAGGTGGAGATACGTGGGCAAATTAGAGTTAATTCACTCATGGCAGATGCGTTGCAGACATTTTCTGTGGCTGTAAACCTGTTCCAGGGACTGCGCTCTTTTATATAAGGAGCAGAACATTTCTTGTACCTAAAGAGCAGCTGTCATCGTCCTTCTTTTGGGGTCCTCCGAGGCCAACAGATTTTTTATCTCGGCTTGTCATGGATCCCACATTAAAGTTTAAATACAGCTTTGGGTGTGACTGGAGTATATCTGGACTTTGCACCCAGCTTTCCCGGGGGGCTCTTTAATATAAGGAGCAGAACATTTATTGTACCTAAAGAGTAGCTGTCGCTGTCCTTGTTCTTCTGGGGTCTGAAGTAGGTCAGCAGGTTCTCGTAGTAACTGGGGAGCCGGACGCTGGTCATGGGGACCCCAATCTCTCTGAAGTATTCCTCAACCTCCCCTTTCCTATCAAAATGCAGCACATTCAGCTTCCCCCCTGTCAGTTTATTCACATTCTCCAAGCCGCTGAAGACCACAATCTGCAGACCAAGGCGCTTGGACACATCTGCAATCAGTTTACCCTGGAGAAAAAATAATGAAATATTCCCCTATAAATGCTGCATGTTATACAGGATCAGCTGTGTTCATACTGAGCTTCCTGGTTCATGTGAAGAATGCAAGAACTACAGTATACTGAATGACAGATATCTGCACTACATCACCTGCTGCCCACTCTTCATGCTGCTTAGTGTCAGTCTTCCCTCCTATTCAGAGATTTTATCCCTGAACCAGAAAGCTCAGGATGAACTGAGAGACAAGTCTCCATTATCTAAACCAGGAATCGGCAACCTCCGGCACTCCAGCTGTTCTAAAACAACAACTCCCAGAATTCTCCTTTCACTTCTGTGGGAGTTACAAGAACAGCCAAGAAAGTGTGCATGCTGGGAGTTGTAGTTTCAGAGCAGTTGGAGTGCTGATGGTGGTTGATCCCTGATATAAACCACTACTGCTGATGTCAAGCAGCTCCAGCGGTGGGGTTGATGGTTTCCGTACCTGCGCGACCTCTTTGTCCTTGCTGAAATGCTCAAAGTAGTTGGTGACCACGAACGCTCCATAAGCTCCGCCCAGCGCGGCCTCCAGGCTTTTCTCGTTGTCCAGATCCGCAGACACGACCTCCGCTCCGGCCTCCTTCAGCTTCACGGCTGCCGACTTGCTGGGATCTCGAGTCACCGCCCTGACCGCAAAGGTGCCTTCTTCCAGGAGCGCTGCAGCGACTGATCCGCCCTGTAATCCTGCGGAGAGAGGACAAGACGCGGCGGGAAGATTAATAACGGTGGCAAACCAACCAAATTTTCAGCATTGCCATTCAGGAGTCTGGAAAAGCTGTGTGACAACCATTATAACATTCAATAGAGGCCGCAGACTGTCCGGATTATCTGCCAGAGCTGGAGGTGGGGGCAGATTTTTCATTACTGAGCATAGGAAAGCTGGGTCGTTGCCATAATGGTGGTCACCCAGCTTTCCCAGAACTATTCTGATGGCAACTCCAGCCCTAGGTGCAGAGATCACACCCGCATTGCACCCGTGCGGAAAAAACTGAACGTAATCACTTGCAAAATGGTGCGAGTTTCACTGAACGCACCCGGAGGCTATCCATGACACTCAAGGCCTCTTGCACACGACACAACTGTATGTATTGTATTGTATGCAATAAATATAGTTGACGTCCGTGTGCATTCAGTATTTTGTGGAACGGAACAGCTGGCCCCAATAGAGCAGTCCTATCCTTGTCCGTAATGTGGACAATAATGGGACAAGTTCTATCTTTTAGCAGAACGGATATATGAAAATACGGAAACGGAATGCACACAGAGTACCTTCCGTTTTTTTGCGGAACCATTGAAATGAATGGTTCAGCATACGGACCCCAAACGGAAATAAAATACGTTCGTGGGAAAGAGGCCTAAGGGAAAGCACGGAGTAAGCCCATTGGCTTTGAGGGGCCCCATCAGTGTCATGGGGGAGCTTGACTTTTCACAGATGGCTCCATTTTGGTGGCTGCCACCCAGCTTTCCTACCGCCTGGTTGTGTAGCCATGTGGTATATTGCTCCATTCAGACTAAAAGGCCTTTTACATAGAATTGAAAAGATCATCACTAACGAGCGTTTATAGCAACACTCATTAGCGATGATCTGGCGGTATAAAAGCACCACCGAAACGCTGTTTCATCGGGTAACTGGATCGTTAGTGCAGCACAAAAATCCTTATTTCTCGACAGCAGATTGTACAGTGTAAACGACGAGACCTTATGGGGAAGAGCGATGGCGTTAGCGATCACTCCTCCCTATACTCTGGAGGAAATCTCGCTATGTGTAGTATCCACTCCAAATTGTTATGTACTATAATGTCATTTTGCACTATTCCTTTGTCTATGCTGTTAAATTCATATTGCAGGCTGGTAACATGCACTACATACTTTTACCACTAGAGGTCTCTAACACACTACTTATATAGTGCAGCCACAGGAAGTTAGTTAAGACTGGTAATTAGGAGGAAGGAGAGGAGACAGTCTTGTCTCCGTCCTCCTGGGTCTTGCCCAGGGGAACCAATTTACTTAAACCATTGAGTCCAAGATTAAGACTGTCTGATCCTACACTGTAGATTACCCTTCCGGGGTATCAAGTGGATTATTATTCTGAAGACCACAACCTGTTCAAATAATGAAGCAGAGAGTTTGCCTGTCGTGAGGGAGATCGCCCTGGGGATGTTGGATCATTAAACTAAAGAATATTGGCGAAGGAAGATAACTGCCGTTTATCAGGTTTTAGTCACCTTTCCATTTGGTGGAGAGATTCTAAGCTACAGGCTGCCCACCATAACTAAGGACAGAAAGGCCAGCTGTAAGAATACTTATTTACAGGGGATCTAAACTACTATTGAAAGGTTTAGTGTTTATCAGGTTTTAGTCACCTTTCCATTTGGTGGAGAGATTCTAAGCTACAGGCTGCCCACCATAACTAAGGACAGAAAGGCCATCTGTAAGAATACTTATTTACAGGGGATCTAAACTACTATTGAAAGGTTGAGTGATCAGAGCAAGATCAGGAACCAAGTACAAGTAAGAACATTACCTTTACTAAAGTGAGCTGGAGTTAACTTCTACACTTCACCTCAAGGAGCCTGCTAATTTGGATTTGCAGCTTTGCACTTTATGCAAGACAAAGTGATGATATTGGACACCTTACTACATCTAATAGGTAAAGTTCCTGTTTGGTTTACCTACTGCCTCATTCTTCTGCTCCATCTCTTATTTGCACCTTACGGTACTGTGGTCACGAACATAGGGGCCCAGCCACCAAAGCACCCTAAGCATACCCATCACCATCAAGGGCTAGTGATGGACGAACATCCTCCGGGATGGTTCGCGATCGTGCGAACGCGTTTAAAGGGTTTCTACCACTTAGGTGTCACATATTTAGCTGTCAGACACTAGCGATCTGCTAGTGTCTGCTCTGGCCAACCATCCTAATATAATTGCTTTTGGGGCGGTGGTTTGGCTAAAAAAACTACTTTTATTAATATGCTAATGAGCCTCTAGGTGCTATGGGGGCGTCATTAGCACCTAGAGGCTCCGTCTACCTTCAGAAACTGCCGCCGCCGAGCGCGTCCCTCCAGCCCGCCCATCTCCTCCTGAATGCGATCGCATGTATTCTGCGCATGCGCAGTGAATGTCTGACCGCTTCCTTGCTCAGACATCTCCACTGCGCCTGCGCGATGACGCCATAGTGCTCCGAGGAACCGGCGCAGTGGAGATGTCTGAGCAGGGAAGCTGTCAGACATTCACTGCGCATGCGCAGAATACATGCGCTCACAAGGAGGATCGCATTCAGGAAGAGATGGGCGGGCTGGAGGGACGCGCTGGGCGGCGGCAGTTTCTGAAGGTAGACGGAGCCTCTAGGTGCTAATGACGCCCCCATAGCACCTAGAGGCTCATTAGCATATTAATAAAAGTAGTTTTTTTAGCCAAACCACCGCCCCAAAAGCAATTATATTAGGATGGTTGGCCAGAGCAGACACTAGCAGATCGCTAGTGTCTGACAGCTAAATATGTGACACCTAAGTGGTAGAAACCCTTTAAATGTTCGTGAACCGCAAGTTAGCGGCGGGCCCCATTCACTTTAATGGCAGGCGAACCTGAAAAACCTTCAGATCATATTTGCAGCCACCAAATACTTAGTAAAAGTGTACAAATAGTCCACAACATAGACAGTGACATACTAGAAGGGGATCAATGACAAAAATTCCAACAAAAAATATGTATCTTAATCAGGGGACATTTGTACGCGTCTTAAAGGGAAATTCTCTGAAATGTGCCCTGCTGGAGCCTAGAAAAATATTATTTTAGGCCACAGGAGTACGGGCCTTAAAAATTAGGCATTCACTTGACATAAAAGAAGTTCTGATGATGTGGCTCGAGGTACATTATGCGGTCAATGGATAAAATATTACTGTAAGCCACTGTACTTCAGGCCCCAAACATTAGGCAGTCACCGGACGCAAAAGATCAAGTGATTATGTGGCCGGAGGTAGATTACACGGTCAATGGATATCAATTTTACTGCAGGCCAGTACAACTACAGGCCAAATACATATGTTTAAAAAAATAAAAATATAAAATTGGATTAAAAACATCTAACGAAATCCCCCCTCTTGAAAAAAAACCTTAATGATAATAGTTGAAATTCTATAACATGTGGTCGTCACTGGTGTTAAATTCCTCCGAGGCCCCAACTATTAGGCATTCACCGTACAGAAAAGAACAAGTAAGTGGCTGGAGGTAGATTACACGGTCATTGGATATCAATTTTACAGCAGCAAAACCGCAAACAAATGCTGCACTACCTAAATGCACTATATAGAAAATATATTTTTGGTATATCACACCAGTAGAAAATATTTGTTCCAATAGCGTTTGGCACTCTGTGTAGCTGCGGTAACGCCGCAGAACCGCACACAACTGCTGCGCAATACAATTGCACTATAGTATACTTTCTATGTTATAGTATACTTTCTAAGTATATTACACCTCTCAGTAAGTCACACCTACCTATACCAGTCCTTAAAAAGACTTTTGTGGCCCTATTAGCCAGCGTTTGGTGCCCCTAACAGCCTGTCCCTGCTCCACACAGCAACCTCTCCCTACACTGGCAAAACACTGAATGTAAAATGTGGGGGTATGTCCATGTGCTGAAACGCCTCAATTGGCTGCCCTGTACCACCTGATGGATGTGTCAAGGGTCAAAGTTCTTTACAATGTAAAAGAATATGGCGGGTGCAGATATCGCCATATGTTCGCATGTTTGGCAAATCGCAAATGCGCAAAGTTCGCCGCGAAACGACCGCCGGGCAAACCGCAAGGCCATCTCTATCAAGGGCACCTCAACCAACATCTGGCTGGTGTTCCCTGTAATAGAGAGTGCCCAGAAGGATTCAGTGCTGTCTTCCCATCCACTGCACACTGGCCCAGGGGACAACTGAACTGTGAGTACTACTACACCCACTCGGAATATCGCCACCCCTACACTCACCATCCCCTAGGTAGGCCGGGAGCTGCACATATCTCCTCCGCTAGCGAGCAGCAGCAGCTTGTCCAGAAGGAACAGTTCCCTCCAGAAAATCTGTCCTGTGTAAAGGGACCTTTAGCCAGGAAAAATCCATGAGAACTGGGTGGGAAAGTTTCAGGGTGTGGGAGCTGTAAGATTTAATTCTACGTTTGCACCTGGTATAATAACCGGTCTAGCCGTGTAGTGCAGACAGGTGGATGACACGGTAAGGCGGTATTCACATGTGGATTTGGTGCAGAGTTTCCCAGAGACTGGAAACTAGATTTCTGAGGCATAAGTAAGATGAATCTGACGGGTGCAGAAACTTCTGCAACAAATCTGTGCACGTATGTGATCATCTCCATGAGGGGGTTGTTGGAAAGCTGATCCCAAAGGTCACCACTTTCCCTCATCCACAGAGCGGTCACCTACCTCCCCCCACACTCACCTGTGGCTCCAAAGACTACAATGACTTTCTTGCAGGACATGGTGCAGGTGTAGTGTCCTCTGCAGGATATGGCTGCGAGCAGAGTGGAGCTGTGTATATAAGGACGCTCAGTCAGCCCAGTACCCCTCCTCTCTCCTCTCCCTCTCCTCTCCCCCTCCTCTCCCCCTCCTCTCCCCCTCCTCTCCCCCTCCTCTCCCTCTCTTCTCCCTCTCCTCTCTCTCCTCTCTCTCTCCTCTCCCTCTCCTCTCCCTCTCCTCTCTCTCTCCTCTCACCCTCCTCTCCCCCTCCTCTCCCTCTCCTCTCCCCCTCCTCTCCCCTCTCTCCCCTCTCTCCCCTCTCTCTCCCTCTCACCCTCCTCTCACCCTCCTCTCTCTCTCCTCTCCCCTCCTCTCCCCCTCCTCTCTCTCTCCTCTCTCTCTCCTCTCTCTCTCTCCTCTCACCCTCCTCTCACCCTCCTCTCACCCTCCTCTCTCTCTCCTCTCACCCTCCTCTCACCCTCCTCTCACCCCTCCTCTCTCTCTCCTCTCACCCTCCTCTCACCCTCCTCTCTCTCTCCTCTCACCCTCCTCTCATCCTCCTCTCCCTCTCCTCTTCCCCTCCTCTCCCCTCTCTCCTCTCTCTCTCCTCTCCCTCTCCTCTCCCCCTCCTCTCCCCCTCCTCTCCCCTCTCTCCTCTTCCCCTCTCCCCTCTCTCCTCTTCCCCTCTCCCCTCCTCATCAAACTGTCAGTGTGACTTAGCACTATATACAATAGACAAGCAGAAGGAAGGGGTCTCCATGGAAAGACTCTGTCCGCTGGGCAGTCAGCAGGCAGTCACGCCATCTCCACAGCTCGGGCACTCCTTCCTGATAAGGATTTTTCAAAAGATAAGAATGAAATTCTTGTTATAACTCATAATATTAGTCTGCAGCACTGTTCATCCTGTTCTTGCAGGTTGAAGAATAGAATGTCAGAACTGCAGTGAGGACTGACACAGGCGCAACAAGAGCAGTGGAACAGAATGAGAAGGTGGGAGTCCAGTGCAGGTTTACATGAGGTTTTGGGTCTGCGGAAATCTGGGTATGAACAGGATAATGGCGACCATTGATGATTGTCACTCTCAATCAGATTGTCAATCTGTGCACAACAACAATATAACCCCGAAGCCATGTCTTCTGAGGGGCTTACATTTCGGAAATTTGCACGCTGCTATGGCGCTGTACCCCGCGCTCATGTGTTAATTGTGAACTGGATTAATACAATAATTGGATTATAGAAAAAAAACTTTAATAAATCATGAGTTACTAGAGGAATTAAACGAGCGCCTTCAGGGTCCCATCATCAGCCTGGAGGCCTCAAGGCTGTGGTGGCCTGTGTTTGAAAAATAAAATAAAAAATTCTTCCATTCACTGACAACAAGTTGAGAAAAATTAGGAAACACAAAGGACCCAATTTATCACAACTACCAGGAAACTAGGCCATGTTGTCCCTAGCAACCAATCACAGTGCAGCTTTCATTTTTCCAGGGAAGTTTAGGAAATGAAAGCTGAGCTCTGATTGGTTGCTATAAGTAACAAGGCCTGTTTTGATAAAGGAGGCCTAAAGTATATTACAAAGCTGCAGATGTTTTCATCATATCAGTTTTTCTGGGGCCCTTACTGTCCTTAGTCAGGGGGGGCCCTGAGCTTTTTCTATGATCAGGACAGTGGGTTCCACTTTCTATATTCGCATACCTCCCAACTTTTGAAAATCGCAAAGAGGGACAATATATGCCGGCAAACATCGCAGCAATTTATTTCATACTAGGCCACTCCTCTAACTCCGCCCAAAGCATAATTACTGACCCCCGTCACAATTGCAGCAGCTGGGGATCGGCAAGGTGAGTGTGCAGCGTCCCACATTTGTGTGGAAAGGGGACACTTAGATGTCTGCTTATTTATGTATTTATTTACTGTATGGTATTTCACTTTTATCAGTCCGGCATTGTCTTTCCACCCATTTGGCATCAGTTTGGCTCCGTTTGGCATCAGTTATGTGCCTTATCCGTCCTTTCCGTACGGAAAGGCTGAACGGTGATGTGAACGAAGCCTAAGAGAGATAAGAGTAGTAAGAGAAGAAGTAAGTTCATGGAGGAGAGAGACAGGCTAAAGTCACCATGTAGCTGCAAATCCTTTCCTCCGGGACCTGATCAACCCTGGAGAAGACAGACTAAGATATGTTATAGCAGCCAAGCACCAGACAGTGAGTCTATGTATGAATATGCAGAAAGCCTAGTGAGGGTTACAGCTAAACCTATCTAGCCCTACCTAGCCCTTAGGACCCCATAGACTTATGGACCTCATCAGCACAAGTGCCTGAGAGTAACTTTCCAAGTGCCGGGACACATATGGATAATTAGTGCGCAGAAGGCAGAATTGTCCTTATTCACTACACAAGCCTTCCAGGACAAAGTGGAAAACCTACACCTTTTAGGAGAGCATCCTGTACATAATGAAGCAGAGAGTTTGCCTGCCGATAGGGAGATCGCCCTGTTGGATAGCTCAAAAGTAAGCAGCATACTTAGTACCAGAGTGCTATAGTTTGGACTTAATCTAAATAGTGAAGTCTTGCCTGTGAAGCGTTAACTGTAAGGAAAGATCTTCAATTGACAATTGCTGCAAATGATAAGTGGAATAAACTTGTACTTACTTCTGAGCCATTACTTATGCCATATGAATGCACTTTATTAATGGACTGTAACATCTGCCTTGAGACTACTGATTTGAGTAAATATTGGAATTGTTTTACTACAACTGACTCCTCATTACTACTACTCTCAACATTTGCACCTAACGGTGCTGGCGTCACGAACCAGGGGCCCAGCCACCACAAGCACCCTAAACACCACCACCATCAAGGGCACCTCAACTTCCATCTGGCTGGTGTTCCCTGCAACCGAGAGTGCCCCGGAAGATTTTGTGCCCATCCACTGCACGCCGGCCCCAGGGGACAACTTAACCGTGAGTACTACTATCCTCGGCACCCTATTACTAGTACGCTCACACACATAACCCCCAGGGTGTCCGGCCGTTGCAAGTGTAAGTTCCTTTATTTTTTGTGTGGAGCCCCTTGGACAATTTTTACTAGTGCTTCAATAACCACTTAAATATTGGGTCATAAATCATTGGATTATATAGATTTTAAGGTCCTAATTGTACCAAATAATTAAGTTATGGTTTAAATACAGGTAGAAATCATACAGACACTTTAGTGAGGAGCAATGTAGTAAATTAATTAATGGACATTTATGCATTAATTCCCCAGGTCAAAAAGAGGGACATTTAAGGATCAAAGAGGGACACTTGGGAGGCATGTATTCGGCCCGGAGTCCTGAGGGCAGAGGATACGATCACATAACACGAGCGGCGTCCAGACATGCAAACCGCCGTATTGATATGTGGTTTATGGTATCACTGCACACAATAGAGTGTGTGCACGGACTAATCCTCTGCAGCCGCCGCCGTCATACAGGCGACATGACACCATGTTCTCCATAGGAAATAAGTAGAACTAGAAAGAGCTGAACATGATCACCGTTATACACTTTATACATGATCTACATAATGACATTATAATCTTATTATGATCCTGTATTATACGCCAGAGCTGCAATCCCAATTCTGCTGATTAGTATTGGAAAACGGTCAGCAAGCTTGGCACCGAACCCCTTTAACAGCGTAGCTGTTCTATAATGTGGGGGTCGGTCAAGATTTCCTACATCAGATGATTCTACCTTTTTTCAGAAAGGAAATCACCATGAACAAGCAGGGGGTGCTGGTAGATTTCAGCTCTGAAGCATAAACACTGTTCTTTTTTTACCTGCACGTGGCCTTGTGGCCTTGTGAAATGACAGGGCACCTGGTGGGTGATCCCTCAGCAGACAGCTGCACGTGCCACCCCTCCTGCGCTGGTTATTGTAAGGGACTTCTGGTATAGGATCTTCCCTTATAATTGTGTAAGATGGCATTACATATGGAGAAGCCCTTAAAATCAGTGACCTTGAAACTGCCCATTGACATGTCCTGCACATGACACTATATGTGTGAGTGACACATTGCTTGGGGGACGACGTTCTGGTTGTGCCTGGAAGATTTGTGCTATATTGTTATATCTACCAGAAAATGACTGCCGACATGTGCAGGATGGGAGTAGTAGTGGCTCTGGCTGCAATAATCATTCATAGTGGCGATCCTCACGCCGATGCTCCCTAGGGCCAGGGCAGTGATAGGAGGGCGCACCATTCTGCCCTCAAATCACACCCTGATGTCGGGGGTCCTGCCTGATGGTAGTTGGAGTGCCCTTAGTATTCTGGGTTTGGTGCGGGTGCAAGGCAGGAGGTGTAGGTGCTGTGGCCGGCGAAGGGTGCTGGAGTCAGTAACCAGGCCAGAGGTAGAAAATTTACAAGTCTCTCAAGTCTTTTAAATTAAGTAAAAGGTCCGGACCCCTGTAATTTCCTCTAAACAGACTTCCTATCCAGCTGATAACAACACATATCTACATTTTGGACTAAGAAGAGTCCTGATGCTGAAATCTGCAGAGTACGAGCTGCTTCGGGACTGAGCCGGAAACCCAGAGTCAATGTGGTTGGACAGATGTTCAGTCTAATGCTGTACACATCACCATTATCTGACGGGGCAAGACAATAATTCTATATAATATTACGATGATAATCAGAATATAAAATAATTATGTAATAATACTTGTATAAAACCAATAGGAAGATAAAAATGGGTTGTCTAGGATTTTAAATTGATGTCACTAAACAATATCTGATCAGTGGGCGTCTGACACCCCAGACTCCACTTGTTTGAAGAGTCCGCGGTGCTCCGGCCGCTTCCTTTTTCAGTGACGTCACATTCATCGGTCACATGTCCTAGATGCAGCTCAGTCCCATTCAAGGGGATGGACCTGGGCTTCAATACCACGCAAGTCACTATACAATGTACAGCGCTGTGCTTGGCATGCTGTGAGGAAGCCGTGGTTTCTTCAAGCAGCTGGTCATTGGTGGTGCCAGGAATTGTACCCTCACTGTGAGAGATGGGAATCCATTTTGTGAGTACAAAGGGTCTTGGTGGAAAAATACAGAATGCTGACATGGCACTGTGGGAGATGGAGGTCAGTGTATTGAATGAAGCTTACAGGGTTAAATAGAAAAAAGTTTTATGCAGATAATAATAAGATGTGTGTGTGAAACCCCCCCCCCCCCCCCCAGTTCCCTTTTTCGCAGAGTTATCAGTCCGAGTCTCAGAAAGTGCGGGGGAAGAGAAGAGAGGAATGGAAACATACATATTGTCTTATGATCTATATCTTGTAACCACAAATGTCATGTTCCTCATATGATGGTTTCTTTTTTCTGTTTGAAGCCTATCTATTGTACGCTTGTCTTTAAATTAAACAGATTACTTGATTCAGCCAGTGTGTCTGTGTCAGTTTTCTCTATGCGCACATAATACTCTGCAGTTTGATTTGCCCTAACAATTCTTGGCGCCCAACATGGGGCTCGACTAGTGGACTTTTCTCTGAGGCATCGAAATCACGTGAAGGCTTGGACAAGGACGCACAGATAACAAACAGCGCTGTAAAAGGTAAGAAGCTTATTCTTACAATCATCTGTCTCCTGTTGTCAGAAAATCAGCCTTCGAGGTTGAGGGGAAGTTATAAAAGTCTACTCACAGTCGAGCCTGTTTTGTAGGTAAGAACCTTATGATTCCTATGATTGCTGGGTAATGCTTTGGTCTTGTGCTGCGTATCTGCATTAAATTTGGATTATATATAGAAATACTGGAAATGCCTATTAGACATTGTTGAGTAGGGGTAAAAACTTGTCCTGGGGGAATCTTGTTTTGTTCAGTATACACTAACAGGGTGCAGTGAGGAGGTACTGATGTTATAAACAAGGGAAATACAGACGTCTGAATTTATATACACTCACCTAAAGAATTATTAGGAACACCTGTTCTATTTCTCATTAATGCGATTATCTAGTCAACCAATCACATGGCAGTTGCTTCAATGCATGTAGGGTTGTGGTCCTGGTCAAGACAATTTCCTGAACTCCAAACTGAATGTCAGAATGGGAAAGAAAGGTGGGCTACAACAGCAGAAGACCCCACCGGGTACCACTCATCTCCACTACAAATAGGAAAAAGAGGCTACAATTTGCACGAGCTCACCAAAATTGGACTGTTGAAGACTGGAAAAATGTTGCCTGGTCTGATGAGTCTCGATTTCTGTTGAGACATTCAAATGGTAGAGTCCGAATTTGGCATAAACAGAATGAGAACATGTATTCATCATGCCTTGTTACCACTGTGCAGGCTGGTGGTGGTGGTGGTGGTGTAATGGTGTGGGGGATGTTTTCTGGGCACACTTCAGGCCCCTTAGTGCCAATTGGCCATCATTTAAATGCCACGGGCTACCTGAGCATTGTTTCTGACCATGTCCATCCTTCCAGCAGGATAATGCACCATGTCACAAAGCTCGAATCATTTCAAATTGGTTTCTTGAACATGACAATGAGTTCATGGCCCCCACAGTCACCAGATCTCAACCCAATAGAGCATCTTTGGGATTTGGTGGAACGGGAGCTTCATGCCCTGGATGTGCATCCCTCAAATCTCCATCAACTGCAAGATGCTATCCTATCAATATGGGCCAACATTTCTAAAGAATGCTATCAGCACCTTGTGGAATCAATGCCACGTAGAATTAAGGCAGTTCTGAAGGCAAAAGGGGGTCCAACACCGTATTAGTATGGTGTTCCTAATAATTCTTTAGGTGAGTGTAGTTTTCTGATTAAGTATTTCTAGGCTAACAGCTATTGAAATGGGGAACTCAGGGAGTGTACCTGAGGGGTACAATTCGGCCAAACAATTGGTGGAGAATATAGAAGGTAAAGAAGGTTTGAAGAATGTTTATAAAGTGTTGGAAAAAGCAGGTATGAAGTATGGGAATCTTAACCCTAGGAGTGCTAGTACAGTGGCACCCTGAGTTAGGGAGGAAGTCCTAGGGAAGCTAGTCTGGGAAAGATTCAAAAGGACCCATGATGGGTGAATAAAAGATCATGAATGTGAAGAAGTAGTTGATGCATGGTGTAGAGTGGCAGAGCAGGTGTGTAAAGAAGGATGGAAATCTGTAGTGTATAAAGGGCGACTGTACTATGAGACAAAGACGGGACTATGACAGACTGACTATGGTGAACAAGGTGACTGTCCTTCAGACCCCCATCGTGCCAACCCCTCACACTTTGCTGTCACAAGTACCGCACAATTCTACATGTTTCACTGTTGCTTTCTCCAGTGTTCCCTTATACCCAGATTGCCAGTACTAGTTTGCATTTACATTTAAGGGCAATCGATATACCTGGACAGTGTTACCACAGGGTGCACAGAATTCACCCACTCTGTGCACCCAAGCCCTGCAGTCTGTATTAGTTAACTGGGAACCTCCTCAGACTGTGATGCTGCTACAATATGTTGATGATTTGCTTCTTTGCGCAGAGTCTCGCCCGGTGGGCGAGCAGGCCACCTTGTCCCTGCTGACATTTCTAGCAGACAACGGGTGCAAATCTTCTTGTGACAAACTACAGTATTGTATGTACTGATAATTTGTCTGATCAGAAAGAAAAAAAACAAAGGGACACCCCGTGTTGAAGGTTGAGACGGTCTGTGTGTAAGTCCTGACTAGGTGTACCAGAAGGATTATAATCCGAGGGAGGAGGACCTAGGGGAAGCCTGGCCGGCAAATTATGGAATTCAGGATTTGGAGTGTTAAAGTGCCTTGTGAGCCAGACCCAAATCCTGGGACAACCCGGGCAGCTGCTCCACTTTGCTTTCAGATGAACTGTGGGGCCCAGTCACTAAAATGAACACCGCTATTCAGAAGAATTATTTTATTAATATACGAATACAGAAAAGTGGAGGAGAGCCATGGATCTCATCACAAAAAAATGTCAGTGCTTCACAGTTTGTCCAGACAACATTGCGTAGATTTAACAGAACTGGAGTAGGAGGGGCGTGGCCTATAGGAAGGGGGCGTTCTTAATAATAGGCCGAGTGGCTGCTATGGTTACGCATTTTTCATGCACTAGTTTTGTGAAATCAGCCCCGATGTTGCCCGGTTTTTCAGTCTTTTTCTCTTTCAGGCAATCTTGGTGACTTCAAAAGCCCTTGAGCGTCTCCTTGTTCTCTTCCGCCCATTGCTGGAACTTCTTGGCCTTGGGGTTGAGCTTTAAGGTGAGCGCCACATCCCGATCAGGCTTCAGCAAGTAGAATCGGAACATGTTGGCGAGCTCTTCTGCTCCGGGGAAGCCGAGCTTCTCGTACGCTTCAGGGGTGATCTGCAGAGGAAATGCAAGGGTTAAAGATCATCCTCTACTGAGGAAATGGGAGCCACAGCCGCCCTCAGTGTACAGTCTACTGCTCTCTGGTGTCAGCCATTACAGGCCAGGGAGAGGACGACTGTAGGACAGGAGAATACAGTCTATTGCCCCCTGTTATCAGCCATTTCAGGGGAGAGGATGACTGTAGGACAGGAGAATACAGTCTATTGCTCTCTGTTATCAGCCATTTCAGGGGAGAGGATGACTGTAAGACAGGAGAATACAGTCTATTGCCCCCTGTTATCTGACATTTCAGGGGGGAGGATGACTGTAGGACAGGAGAATACAGTCTATTGCCCCCTGTTATCAGCCATTTCAGGGGAGAGGATGACTGTAGGACAGGAGAATACAGTCTATTGCCCCCTGTTATCAGCCATTTCAGGGGAGAGGATGACTGTAGGACAGGAGAATACAATCTATTGCTCCCTGTTATCAGCCATTTCAGGGGAGTCATAGACCTGCCACCAATTGAATTGTAAATGCAGCTGTGGTGGTGATTGGAGCTCAATTATCTGTACAATGAATGATACATTACAGATGAAAGGGTATCCCTTTCAGACCGCACAGTCTGGCGCCTCACTGTATGGCGATCGGGCGCTGTAGGTGTCATTATGAAGGCATGTTCAGAGTAGATGGGGGTAGAGCCTTCTTTTTAAAAAATTTGTTGTAATAAATGATTGGAGGATCTGATCTCACCTTGGCGTCTCGAATGTCTTTGCCGGAGACTTTGGACATTATGGCAGCGTACTGTGCCACCGTCAGCTTGTCTGTGCTCAGTCCGATGTCCTTGCCTGCGTACTGCGATGGCGACTTCAGGATACTGACAACAACGCCACCCAAATCTTTTACTGACATCCCATCCAGGAGAGTATCACCCATCGGGATGGCTGGAAAGAAATTGAGAGTTGTGATACTGAGACATCTTAAAGGGATTGTCCAGTTATTTCCATAAAGCTCAGTCCTCGTATAATGGCAAATTATGTGACTTTTTTAATTTCAATTCCTCGGCTCACTGTCAGTGAATGAGAACATTTGTTTACAAGCAGAGGTTGATTTACCGCAGATCAGTCTAAAAAGTTTTGAAAAATTTATAAAAAAAATAAATAATAGTAAGCAACCCCTTTCCCCATAATAAAAATAAAGAGTAATACAAAAATAGTTTCCAGCCTCCCACTATATTGTACACAATCTAAAATGGTGCCATTAAAAAAAAAAATATATATATATATATATATATATATATATATATATATATATATATATATATATATATATATATATATATATATATATAAAATATACAAATGCAAAAAACCATGTCCTCATACGGCTATGTTAATGGAAAGATAAAAAAGGCTCCAGGAAGACCGGGAGTAAAAAGGGAAGGGGTTACGATGAGGTGAGAAATTAAAAGCTACTTATCTTGGATAAATATTATACTCCGGTCACATCCAAAGCTGGATTCACAGTTCTGACCTCCTGATTTGGACGTAGGACTTCATATCTCACTGCTGCCCTCTGCTGGTTCAGAGTATTCAAATACTACACTGTACTGTGATAAATTGATGGAGATACGTGGGCAAATTAGAGTTAATTCACTCATGGCAGACGCGTTGCAGACATTTTCTGTGGCTGTAAACCTGTTCCAGGGACTGCGCTCTTTTATATAAGGAGCAGAACATTTCTTGTACCTAAAGAGCAGCTGTCATCGTCCTTCTTTTGGGGTCCTCCAAGGCCAACAGATTTTTTTTTAACTCTGCTTGTCATGGATCCCACATGAAAGTTTAAATACAGCTTTGGGTGTGACTGGAGTATATCTGGACTTTGCACCCAGCTTTCCCGGAGGGCAGAACATTTCTTGTACCTAAAGAGTAGCTGTCGCTGTCCTTGTTCTTCTGGGGCCTGAAGAAGGTCAGCAGATTCTCGTAGTAACTGGGGAGCCGGACGCTGGTCATGGGGACCCCAATCTCTCTGAAGTATTCCTCAACCTCCCCTTTCCCATCAAAATGCAGCACATCCAGCTTCCCCCCTGTCCGTTTCTTCACATTCTCCAAGCCGCTGAAGACCACAATCTGCAGACCAAGGCGCTTGGACACATCTGCAATCAGTTTACCCTGGAGGAAAAATAATGAAATATTCCCATATAAATGCTGCATGTTACACAGGATCAGCTGTGTTCATACTGAGCTTCCTGGTTCATGTGAAGAATGCAAGAACTACAGTATACTGAATGACAGATAATTGCACTACATCACCTGCTGCCCACTCTTCATGCTGCTTAGGGTCCATTCACACATCTGTGTGTGTTTTGCGGATCCACAAAACACGGACACCGGCATTGTGCGTTCCGCATTTTGCAGACCGCACAAAGAAAATGCCTATTCTTGTCCGGACAAGAATAGGACATGTTCTACTTTTTTCAGGATCGGAATTGCGGACCCGGAAGTGCGGGTTTGCATTTCCGGATCCGGGCCACACATAGTACGGCACCATAGAAATGAATGGGTCCGCAATTCCATTCTGCAAATTGCGGAACGGAATTGCAGACATGTGAATGGAGCCTTAGTGTCAGTCTTCACTCCTATTCAGAGATTTTATCCCTGTATACTAATGCCAGAAGCCTGACTAATAAAACTGGTGAACTGGAATTAGTGATGTGTGAGGAGCACTATGACATAGTGGGAAAAACTGAGACACGGCTGGATGATAGCTATGACAGTGGGAATAACTGAGACATGGCTGGATGATGGCTATGACAGTGGGAATAACTGAGACACGGCTGGATGATAGTTATGACAGTGGGAATAACTGAGACATGGCTGGATGATAGCTATGACAGTGGGAATAACTGAGACATGGCTGGATGAGAGCTATGACTGGGCAGTTAATGTACAAGGTTACAGTCTGTTTAGAAAGGATCGTCAAAACCGGAGAGGGGGAGGGGTTCTCCTTTATGTAAAGTCCTGTCTAAAGCCCACACTCCGGGAAGATATAAGTGAGGGACATGAACATGTGGAGTCTCTGTGGGTAGAGATACATGGAGGCAAAAACAATAATAAATTACTAATAGGAGTTTACTATAAACCCCCTAATATACCAGAGTCCACAGAAAATCTACTACTAAGCGAGATAGACGAGGTGGCAAATCATAATGAGGTGGTTATTATGGGGGACTTCAACTACCCAGATATAGACTGGGAAACTGAGACCTGTACATCTCATAAAGGAAACAGGTTCTTGGCAATAACCAATGACAATTACCTTTCCCAACTGGTTCAGGACCCGACTAGAGGGACGGCCATACTGGACTTAGTATTAACCAATAGGCCTGACAGAACAGCAGACGTGCAGGTCGGGGGACACCTGGGAAATAGTGACCACAAAGTAATAACCTTCCAATTATCATTCAAAAGAGCGTTTCTACAGGGAGGAACAAAAATACCAAACTTCAAAAAAGCTAAATTTAGCCAACTAAGAGAGGCCATAGGCCTAACTAACTGGGATAAAGTCCTCAAAAATAAAAATACAGACACAAAATGGGATATCTTTAAAAGCATCCTAAAATCTAATTGTGAGAGGTACATACCTTATGGGAATAAAAGGTTAAGGAACAAAAAGAAACCAATGTGGATAAACAGAACTGTAAAGAAAGCAATAAATGACATAAAGAAAGCATATAAATCACTAAAACAGGACGGTAGCACGGAAGCACTGAAAAACTATAAGGAAAAAAATAGAACATGTAAAAAACAAATAAAAGCGGCCAAACTAGAGACCGAGAGATTAATTGCCAAAGAGAGTAAAACTAACCCTAAAATGTTCTTCAATTATATAAATGTTAAAAAGTATAAATCTGAAGGTGTCGGCCCTTTAAAGAGTAATGAGGGGGGAGTCGCAGAGAGCGACGAGGAGAAAGCAAAGCTGAGGAAAATAAACTGTCAGATGACATGCAGAATGCAAAAATAAATTCCCCATTAAAAGTGTCCTGTCTGACCCAGTAAGAAGTACATCAGCGACTTAAAAAGATTAAAATAGACAAAATCGCCAGGACCGGATGGTATACACCCCCGTATCCTAAGGGAATTAAGTAATGTCATAGCCAGACCCTTATTTCTGATATTTGCGGACTCTATACTGACAGGGAATGTCCCACAGGATTGGCGCATAGCAAATGTGGTGCCAATATTCAAAAAGGGTCCAAAAACAGAGCCTGGAAACTATAGGCCGGTAAGTGTAACATCTGTTGTGGGTAAACTGTTTGAAGGTTTTCTGAGAGATGCTATATTAGAGCATCTCAACGGAAATAAGCAAATAACTCCATATCAGCATGGCTTCGTGAGGGATCGGTCATGCCAAACTAATTTAATCAGTTTTTATGAGGAGGTAAGTTCTAGACTTGACAGCGGCGAATCAATGGATGTCGTGGATCTGGACTTCTCCAAAGCATCTGACACTGTACCACATAAAAGATTAGTATATAAAATGAGAATGCTCGGACTGGGAGAAAACGTCTGTATGTGGGTAAGTAACTGGCTCAGTGATAGAAAACAGAGGGTGGTTATTAACGGTACACACTCAGATTGGGTCACTGTCACTAGTGGGGTACCTCAGGGGTCAGTATTGGGCCCTATGCTCTTCAATATATTTATTAATGATCTTGTAGAAGGCTTGCATAGTAAAATATCAATTTTCGCAGATGACACTAAACTGTGTAAAGTAATTTACACTGATGAGGACAGTATACTGTATATACACTACAGAGGACAGTATACTGTATATACACTACAGAGGACAGTATACACACTACAGAGGACAGTATACTGTATATATACTACAGAGGACAGTATACTGTATATACACTACAGAGGACAGTATACTGTATATACACTACAGAAGACAGTATACTGTATATACACTACAGTGCGATCTGGATAGATTGGAGGCTTGGGCAGATAAGTGGCAGATGAGGTTTAACACTGACAAATGTAAAGTTATGCACATGGGAAGGAATAATGCAAGTCACCCGTACTTATTAAAAATGGTAAAACACTCGGTAACACTGACATGGAAAAAGATCTAGGAATTTTAATAAACAGCAAACTAAGCTGCAAAAAACAGTGTCAGGCAGCTGCTGCCAAGGCCAATAAGATAATGGGTTGCATCAAAAGGGGCATAGATGCCCGTGATGAGAACATAGTCCTACCACTTTACAAATCATTAGTCAGACCACACATGGAGTACTGTGTACAGTTCTGGGCTCCAGTGAACAAAGCAGACATAGCAGAGCTGGAGAGGGTCCAGAGGAGGGCAACTAAAGAAGGTTTGTACACAAACATAGAAGAGGATTCTTTACAGTAAGAGCAGTGAGGCTATGGAGCTCTCTGCCTGAGGAGCTGGTGATGGTGAGTACAATAAAGGAATTCAAGAGGGGCCTGGATGTATTTCTGGAGCGTAATAATATTACAGGCTATAGCTACTAGAGAGGGGTCGTTGATCCAGGGAGTTATTCCGATGCCTGATTGGAGTCGGGAAGGAATTTTTATTCCCCTAAAGTGAGGAAAATTGGCTTCTACCTCACAGGGGTTTTTTGCCTTCCTCTGGATCAACTTTCAGGATAACAGGCCGAACTGGATGGACAAATGTCTTTTTTCGGCCTTATGTACTATGTTACTATGTTACTATGTTACCAGAAAGCTCAGGATGAACTGAGAGACAAGTCTCCATTATCTAAACCAGGAATCGGCAACCTCCGGCACTCCAGCTGTTCTAAAACAACAACTCCCAGAATCCTCCTTTCACTTCTGTGGGAGTTACAGGAACAGCCAAGAAAGTGTGCATGCTGGGAGTTGTAGTTTCAGAGCAGCTGGAGTGCTGAAGGCCGTTGATCCCTGATATAAACCACTACTGCTGATGTCAAGCAGCTCCAGCGGTGGGGTTGATGGTTTCCGTACCTGGGCGACCTCTTTGTCCTTGCTGAAATGCTCCCAGAAGTTGGTGACCACGAACGCTCCATAAGCTCCGCCCAGCGCGGCCTCCAGGCTTTTCTCATTGTCCAGATCCGCAGACACGACCTCCGCTCCGGCCTCCTTCAGCTTCACGGCTGCCGACTTGCTGGGATCGCGAGTCACTGCCCTGACTGCAAAGGTGCCTTCTTCCAGGAGCGCTGCAGCGACTGATCCGCCCTGTGCTCCTGCGGAGAGACGACAAGACGCGGCGGGAAGATTAAGGCTGGGTTCACACCTGAGCGTTTTACAGCGAGTTCCTACGCGCTGTAAAACGCTCAACAAGGAGAAACCAATGCTTCCCTATGGGAATGGTTCTCACCTGGGCGTTTTACAGCGTGTACGATCGCGCTGTAAAACGTCCGACGCCCCAAGAAGTACAGGAGATTCTTTGGGGCGTCTTGTCGCGCGTTCCTGTACATAGACTTTCGGGAACGTGCGACAATGGGCGTTCGCTTGTCTCTGTATGCGCGATTGCAAACGCTGGTACAATCGCGCATACAGAGCGCTCCTTTCAGAACGCTCAGATGTGAACCCAGGGTAATAACGGTGGCAAACCAACCAAATGTTCAGCATTGCCATTTAGGAGGTTGGAAAAGCTGTGTGACAACCATTATAACATTCAATAGAGGCCGCAGACTGTCTGGATTATCTGCCAGTGCTGGAGGTGGGGGCTGATATTTCATTACTGAGCATAGGAAAGCTGGGTAATTGCCATAATGGTGATCACCCAGCATTCCCAGAACTATTCTGAGGGCAACTCCAGCCCTCGGTGCAGAGATCCTTATCCATATAAGATGATCGTTGACCCGAGCATCAGCACAGAGGGACAGGTGCCAAATTACTGATGGAGAGGTGCCAGGTGAATCTTGCTCTGCAAAGTGGCACGTACACAGACATGGCGCCGGGCACATGCCTAGTTAAGGTGCCTTCGCACGCTGTGGATTTTGTTTCTGCGACTGGAAATCAGTTCTATTAATTTGAATGGGGTGGAAAGCACATAGATTTCTGCAAGCCCCATTAGGGGAAGTGGCAGGGGCGTAGCTACTATGGAAGCCGCTTCTACAGGGCCCGAAGTCAAGAAGGGGCCTGGAAGGAGGAGAGTATGGTGCTCTTAGTCCTAGCACTGGTAGTACTCGCCACTCCCCGGTCTGCGCTGCACAGTGTAGTGCGTACCTAGATGCAGTACAGCAGAGGCGCCCGCAGGAGGAGAAGAGAGGTTGTTTTTTTAATTATTTAAAGGGACAGAGGATGGTAGCTTGCAAAAATTTGCTGTGGGGCCCAGTCAGTTCAAGTTAGTTTTCAGTTGCGGAAAATTCTGCAACAAAATCGATAGCGTGTCAAGGTGCCCATAGGTATATATGGGGGGGGGGGGAACTTTTCACAGATGGCTCCATTTTGGTGGCTGCCACCCAGCTTGTGTAGCCATGTGGTATATTGCTCCATTCAGAATAAAAGGCCTTTTACACAGGCCGAGAATTGAAAAGATAATCTGTGTGTGTTTTGCGGATCCACAAAACACGGACATCGGCATTGTGCGTTCCGCATTTTGCAGACCGCACAAAGATAATCACTAACGAGCGTTTTTAGTAACACTCATTAGCGATGATCTGGCGGTATAAAAGCACCACCGAAACGCTGTTTCATCGGGTAACAGGATCGTTAGTGCAGCACAAAAATCCTTGTTTCTCGACAGCAGATTGTACAGTGTAAACGACAAGACCTTATGGGGAAGAGCGATGGCGTTAGCGATCACTCCTCCCTATACTCTGGAGGAGATCTCGCTATGTAAATGCATCAGTCTCCTCCGCTAGCGAGCAGCAGCAGCTTGTCCAGAAGGAACAGTTCCCTCCCAAAAGTCTGTCCTGTTTAAAGGGACCTTTAGCCATGAAAAATCCATGAAAACTGGGTGGGAAAGTTTCAGGGTGTGGGAGCTGTAAGAATAAATTCTAAGTTTTCACCTGGTATAATAACAGGTCTCGCCGTGTAGGGCAGACAGGTGGATGACACGGTAAGGCGGTATTCACATTGGATGACACGGTAAGGCGGTATTCACATGTGGATTTGGTGCAGAGATTCCAGAGACTGGAAACTGTAGATTTCTGAGGCATAATTAAGATGAATCTGACGGGTGCAGAAACTTCTGCAACAAATCTGTGGCGTGTGAATATATAATCTGTGCACGTATGTGATCATCTCCATGAGGGGGTTGTTGGAAAGCTGATCCCAAAGGTCACCACTTTCCCTCATCCGCAGAGCGGTCACCTACCTCCCCCCACACTCACCTGTGGCTCCAAAGACTACAATGACTTTCTTGCAGGACATGGTGCAGGTGTAGTGTCCTCTGCAGGATATGGCTGCGAGCAGAGTGGAGCTGCGTATATAAGGACGCTCAGGCAACTCTCTCCCCTCCTCTCCCTCTCCCCTCCTCTCCCTCTCCCCTCCTCTCCTCATCAAAATGTCAGTGTGACTCAGCACTATACACAATAGACAAGCAGAAGGAAGGGGTCTCCATGGAAAGACTCTGTCCGCTGGACAGTCACGCCGCCATCTCCACAGCTTGGACACTCCTTTCTGATAAGGATTTCCCAAAAGAATATGATGAAATTCTTATCATAACTCATAATATTAGCCTGCAGCACTGTTTATCCTGTGCTTGCAGGCTCAGGAATAGAATGTCAGAACTGCAGTGAGGACTGACACAGGCATAGAAAGAGCAGTGGAACAGAATGAGAAGGTGGGAGTCCAGTGCAGGTTTACATGAAGTTTTGGGTCTGTGGAAATCTAAGTATGAGCAGGATAATGGCGACCATTGATAGTTGTCACTCAGAATCTATGTACAACAACAATATAACCCTGAACCCATGTCTTCTGAGGGGCTTACATTTTGGAAATCTGCGCACTGCTATGGCGCTGTACCCCGCGCTCATGTGTTAATTGTGAACTGGATTAATATGATAATTGGATTATAGAAAAAAACTTTAATAAATCATGAGTTACTAGAGGAATTAAACGAGCGCCTTCAGGGCCTTATTATCAGCCTACAGGGTTGTGAATTTTTGTGAGTTATGGCCTCAAGGCTGTGGTGGCCTGTGTTTGAAAAAAACCAAAACATTATAATTCTTCAGAGTTGAGAAAAATGAGGAAACACAAAGGACCTAATTTATCACAACTACCAGGAAGCTAGGCCGTCTTGTCCCTAGCAACCAATCACAGTGCAGATTTCATTTTTCCAGGGAGAATTGGAAAATGAAAGCTGAGCTCTGATTGGTTGCTATGAGTAACAAGGCCTGTTTGGATAAATGAGGCCTAAAGTATATTACAAAGCTGCAGATGTTTTCATCATATCAGTTTAAAAGGGAAAACATTTTTCTGGGGCCCTTACTGTCCTTATTCAGAGGGACCCCTGAGCTCTTTCTATGATCAGGACGGTGGGTTCCCCTTTCTATATTCGCATTCCTCACAACTTTTGAAAATCGCAAAGAGGGACAATATATGCCGGCAAGCATCGCGGCAATTTCTTTTATACTAGGCCACTCCTCTAACTCAAAGCATAATTACTGACCCCCGTCACAATTGCAGCAGCTGGGGATCGACGAGGTGAGTGTAAGTTCCTTTATTTTTTTTTCACATGTGGAGCCCCTGGGACAATTTTAAGGTCCAAATTGCACCAAATAATGAAGTTGCGGTTTATATACAGGTAGAAATCATACAGACACTTTAGTGAGGAGCAATGTAGAAAATTTATTAATGCACATTTATGCCTTAATTCCCCAGGTCAAAAAGAGGGACATTTAAAGAGGGACCTGAGTCAAAAAGAGGGACACTTGGGAGGCATGTATTCGGTCCAGAGTCCTGAGTAATGGCAGAGGATACGATCACATAACACGAGCGGCGTCCAGACATGCAAACCGCCGTATTGATATGTGGTTTATGGTATCACTGCACACAATAGAGTGTGTGCACGGACTAATCCTCTGCAGCCGCCGCCGTCATGCAGGCGACATGACACCATGTTCTCCATAGGAAATAAGTAGAACTAGAAAGAACTGAACGTGATCACCGTTATACACTTTATACATAATCTACATAATGACATAATCTTATACTGATCCTGTATTATACGCCAGAGCTGCAATCCCAATTCTGCTGATTAGTATTGGAAAATGGTCAGCAAGCTTGGCACCGAACCACTTTAACAGCATAGCTGTTCTATAATGTGGGGGTCAGTTAAGATTTCCTACATCAGATGATTCTTCCTTTCTCAGAAATGAAATCACTATGAACAAGCAGGGGGTGCTGGGAGATTTCAGCTCTGAAGCATAAACACAGTTTTGTTTTTGTTTTTTTTACCTGCATGTGGCCTTGTGAAATGACAGGGCACCTGGTGGGTGATCCCTCAGCGGACAACTGCACGTGCCACCCCTCCTGCGCTGGTTATTGTAAGGGGCTCCTGGTATAGGATCTTCCCTTATAATTGTGTAAGATGGCATTACATATGGAGAAGCCCTTAAAAGCAGTGACCTTGAAACTGC
Source organism: Bufo gargarizans (assembly GCF_014858855.1). Taxonomy (NCBI): domain Eukaryota; kingdom Metazoa; phylum Chordata; class Amphibia; order Anura; family Bufonidae; genus Bufo; species Bufo gargarizans. The sequence continues at coordinate 190,436,268 of NC_058087.1, forward strand.
CCATTGACATGTCCTGTACATGACACTATACGTGTGAGTGACACATTGCTTGGGGGACGACGTTCTGATTGTGCCTGGAGGATTTGTGCTATATTGTTATATCTACCAGAAAATTACTGCTTACATGTGCAGGATGGGAGTAGTAGTGGCTCTGGCTGCAATAATTATTCACATTGGCGATCCTCACGCCAATCCGCCCTAAGACCAGGGCAGTGATAGGAGGGCGCACCTTTCTTCCCTCAGATCACACCCTGATGTTGGGGCTCCTGCCTGATGGTAGTTGGAGTGCCCTTAGTATTCTGGGTTTGGTGCGGGTGCAAGGCAGGGGGTGTAGGTGCTGTGGCCGGCGAAGGGTGCTGGAGTCAGTAACCAGACCAGAGGTAGAAAATTGACAAGTCTCTCAAGTCTTTTAAAGGAAGTAAAAGGTCCGGACCTCTGTAATTTCCTCTAAACAGCCTTCCTCCGCAGCGGATTACAACACATATCTACAGTTTGGACTGAGAAGAGTCCTGATGCTGAAATCTGCAGAGTACGAGCTGCTTCGGGACTGAGCCGGAAGCCCAGAGTCAATGTGGTTGGACAGATGTTCAGTCTAAGGGCTCATGCCCATGAATGTAAGGGCGTCGTGCCCTTGCTGTGGACTGCAAATTGTGGTCCGCAATGCACGGGCACCGACCGTGGGGGAGCCGCATGCGGATCGCAGACCCATTCACTTGAATGGGGTCCGCGATCTGCATCCTACGGTCCGCACCGCAAAAAAAGTAGTGCTTGCACAACCTTTTTGCTGTGCCGAGGCACATACAGTAAACCCACGAAAGCACTACAAAGTGCTCCCGTGGGCTTCTAATCCGTGCTTCCATTCCGCATCTCTCGGATTGCGGACCCATTGAAGTGAATGGGTCCGCAATCCGTGTTGCGGGATGCACACGACCTGTGCCCGTGTATTGCGGACCCGCCATATGCATGCCGGGCAACGGCCGTGTGCATGAGCCCTAATGCTGTATACATCACCATTATCTGATGGGGCAAGACAATAATTCTATATAATATTACGATAATAATCAGAATGTAAAATAATACTGTAATGTAATAATACTTGTATAAAACCAAAATCACTGAATAAAGTGGCCTAAATGGGAGGAAACCGCAACCCTGTAGTGTGTTTATAATAGTGGAGCAATTCCTCCGCAAGTGATCCGTTGCTAACGACTATCCCCAGCAAAAATGCATACAATGGAGGATGTCGGCAGCGGACCACATGCACCACAAAGGCATCCTACACAAGATGGAATAATGTGTGGATGAAAAAATAAAAATAAAAATATGAAAATATGTATAAAACCAACAAGAATATAAAAAGGGGTTGTCTAGGATTTGAAATTGATGTCACTGAACAATATCTGATCAGTGGGGGTCTGACACCCCATACTCTACTTGTTTGAAGAGTCCACGGTGCTCCGGCCGCTTCCTTTGTCAGTGACATCACGTTCATCGGTCACATGTCCTAGATGCAGCTCAGTCCCATTCAAGGGAATGAACCTGGGCTGCAATACCAAGCACAGCCACTATACAATGTACGGCGCTGTGAGGAAGCCGTGGTCTCTTCAAACAGCTGGTCATCGGTGGTTCCAGGAGTCCGACCCCCACCGATCAGATACTGATGACAACCCCTTTAATATAATGTAATAGTGGTTATAATACAGTATAATACTATAATATAATGCAGCAATGATATAATCATACTATTATACAGGTCCTTCTCAAAACATTAGCATATTGTGATAAAGTTCATTATTTTCTATAATGTACTGATAAACATTAGACTTTCATATATTTTAGATTCATTACACACCAACTGAAGTAGTTCAAGCCTTTTATTGTTTTAATATTGATGATTTTGGCATACAGCTCATGAAAACCCAAAATTCCTATCTAAAAAAATTAGCATATCATGAAAAGGTTCTCTAAACGAGCTATTAACCTAATCATCTGAATCAACTAATTAACTCTAAACACCTGCAAAAGATTCCTGAGGCTTTTAAAAACTCCCAGCCTGGTTCATTACTCAAAACCGCAATCATGGGTAAGACTGCCGACCTGACTGCTGTCCAGAAGGCCATCATTGACACCCTCAAGCAAGAGGGTAAGACACAGAAAGACATGTCTGAAGGAATAGGCTGTTCCCAGAGCGCTGTATCAAGGCCCCTCAGTGGGAAGTCTGTGGGAAGGAAAAAGTGTGGCAGAAAACGCTGCACAATGAGAAGAGGTGACCGGACCCTGAGGAAGATTGTGGAGAAGGACCGATTCCAGACCTTGGGGGACCTGCGGAAGCAGTGGACTGAGTCTGGAGTAGAAACATCCAGAGCCCCCGTGTACAGGCGTGTGCAGGAAATGGGCTACAGGTGCCGCATTCCCCAGAAACAGCTGCAGAAGCGCCTGACCTGGGCTACAGAGAAGCAGCACTGGACTGTTGCAGGTCATTCGGAAATCAAGGTGCCAGAGTCTGGAGGAAGACTGGGGAGAGGGAAATGCCAAAATGCCTGAAGTCCAGTGTCAAGTCCCCACAGTCAGTGATGGTCTGGGTGCCATGTCAGCTGCTGGTGTTGGTCCACTGTGTTTTATCAAGGGCAGGGTCAATGCAGCCGCTATCAGGAGATTTTGGAGCACTTCATGCTTCCATCTGCTGAAAAGCTTTATGGAGATGAAGATTTCATTTTTCAGCACGACCTGGCACCTGCTCACAGTGCCAAAACCACTGGTAAATGGTTTACTGACCATGGTATTACTGGGCTCAATTGGCCTGCCAACTCTCCTGACCTGAGCCCCATAGAGAATCTGTGGGATATTGGGAAGAGAAAGTTGAGAGACGCAAGACCCAACACTCTGGATGAGCTTAAGGCCGCTATCGAAGCCTCCTGGGCCTCCATAACACCTCAGCAGTGCCACAGGCTGATTGCCTCCATGCCACGCCGCATTGAAGCATCCTGGGCCTCCATAACACCTCAGCAGTGCCACAGGCTGATTGCCTCCATGCCACGCCGCATTGAAGCATCCTGGGCCTCCATAACACCTCCGCAGTGCCACAGGCTGATTGCCTCCATGCCACGCCGCATTGAAGCCTCCTGGGCCTCCATAACACCTCAGCAGTGCCACAGGCTGATTGCCTCCATGCCACGCCGCATTGAAGCCTCCTGGGCCTCCATAACACCTCAGCAGTGCCACAGGCTGATTGCCTCCATGCCACGCCGCATTGAAGCCTCCTGGGCCTCCATAACACCTCAGCAGTGCCACAGGCTGATTGCCTCCATGCCACGCCGCATTGAAGCCGTCATTTCTGCAAAAGGATTCCCGACCAAGTATTGAGTGCAGAACTGAACATAATTATTTGAAGGTTGACTTTTTTTGTATTAAAAACACTTTTCTTTTATTGGTCGGATGAAATATGCTAATTTTTTTAGATAGGAATTTTGGGTTTTCATGAGCTGTAGCCAAAATCATCAATATTAAAACAATAAAAGGCTTGAACTACTTCAGTTGTGTGTAATGAATCTAAAATATATGAAAGTCTAATGTTTATCAGCACATTACAGAAAATAATGAACTTTATCACAATATGCTAATTTTTTGAGAAGGACCTGTATAATAATATTATAATAAACTGCACGAGCACAAAGTGCCAAATAATCGCCCACAATCAGCCGATCACAACGAATAGGCCTCACGAGCCCTGCGGCCCATAGATCCCACAGATTAGCCAGCACAATGTCACCAGACAGGACAGCAAGGCTGCAGCTCCCATTCACTGACGGCAAGCAGAATTCTTGATACTTATCCTGTATTATACTCCAGAGCTGCAATCAGAATTCAGATTTTGTTACTAGGGACGGTGTGGAAGCTTAGTTTAGAATCCCTAAATAGGTTAAGTTTTTCTACATCAGAGGACTGTACAGTGTCTGGGGTAAAGACGACATTTCCCAGAATGCTAATCACCAGAGCGGACAGCGATTGTGATTTCAACTCTGATGGCTGCAGAATTGCGATTACAGCTCTGCAGTACAGCTCTGCAAAACTTTTCCTGGCCATGGTCTCTTGATATCAATGGACACTGGGGCACATTTCCTAAAGTGTCTACGCCACTTTTTTTGTCGTATTCTTTCCTTGATACCCTGGACCACGTAGACACTTGGCCGCATGCGCCACCATAATACATTTAGGTGCAATAGTCTCGCAACACAATTGCTAAGTACTATCAGGCGTAAAACTGGTAAAAACTTGCTGCAGACAAAATATGTCTCATTTAAGAACAGCTGTGCATGAAATAATAAATCTAACCCACGTGATGGGGAAAAAAAGGGCAGAAAATGACGGAGAAAAAGGCGAGCTTTGTAAATGTGCCCCACTGAGCGGTTAGAGAGGTTTTCTGATGTAACAGTCCATTATATATGGAGATCCCCTTTAAATCAGTGATTTTATAATTCATCTCTGAAACTGCCCCATAGATGACTTGCAGTATATGTGACCGCCCGCAGAGCGCTCTGTAATATCAGAAAAGGAGAATTTGTGCTCTGTCATTACAGCTAAACAAAAAAAGAACTGGCGACTGAAAAAACCGGCTCCATTGTGTGAAATGTTACTTGGCGAGTTGTACTGACTGGAAGAAACTGGAAATCCATAAAAAGAATTTACCTTAGTCATAATGTAACAGATTGTACTAATACAATGTAACAATCACACTGTAAAATACTAATCTGAAATGATTCCAATGTAGTAGTAATAATCTATAGACAAAAGAAGTGGGATAGCGCTATGAAATTATATAAAAATGTAGAAGTAATAATCTAAATAATACTCTAATAAAATGATACAGTATAATAATATAATACACTATATAGTGTAGTAGAAGAATTATTAAAGGGGTTATCCAATATCATAAACAGCCCCATTTGGGAGAGGGAATATACTTACCTCGCTCGCCGCTCCTGGTCCCCGCATCGCCGCTGCTGCTTCTCCCTGTACATGGATAAAAACATCTGGTGTCGGGGGGGGGGGGAGCAGCGATGCTAGGGAGGCTCGTCCTCGTCCCCGCCTGCTTTCCCCAACACCGTGTATAGTGTCATCCGTGTACAGGGAGAAGCAGCAGCGGTGATGCGGGGACCAGGAGTGGCGCAGGGATGCGGGGTCATGTCTGCCCTTGCCATGCCTTGCTTTGTTCTGGTTGCAGTCTGTCTGTGCCTTAGCCCCAGTCCATAGTTTGTGGATGGTTCTGGTTATGGCACAGTCTAAATCCTGTCCTTCTTGTCTTGTTTCTGTATGTACCTGTATCTGAACAAGTTCCTGGAGTCCCTTCCTAAAGTCCATCCTGCCAAGTTCTGCTATGTTTGAACATTGTCCAAGTTTCTGAAGTCTGTGTGCCCAACTTTCAGTAATTTGCATGTCTGGCTTTTCTGGTCTGTAGGGACTGTAGGGCATGTTTACTAGATGTCATATCTCTATTTTTTTCATATACGCTCCCCTGTTGCGGCGCTGTGCCCCCCATTCTGTTTTGCTGCCCTGTATGCTAATCAATAGCATCGGTACAGGGAGGAGGAGACGGACACATTTCCCAGGGGGCGGCTCCAAACAGAATAAGGGGCGCACCGCCGCAGCGGAGGATCGTATCTGAAAAAAATAGCGATAAAATATCTAGTAAAACATGCCCCACAGTGCCAGGTATTGATACTGTAATCTCAGAACAGGTGAAAGGTCCTCTTTAAAGGGTGAACACCGGGCAGGCGCCAGAATAACACCCTTAGGGTTTGGCACAGCGGTTCTACAACCAATGTCCATAACAACAATGTAATAATACTATAATGTAGTACTAGGAATAACATAGTGCAATCTCATAATATCTACATTTATAATTCATTTATGATTATTTTTGTAACGATTGCCATTTTCTCTATTATTTTTTGCAATTTGAAAACTGCAGTATCAGAACAGGGACCCATCTCCTCTCCCGACATGTCTGTTTTAGTAACTTGCATTCCCCCTGCAATAACATTTCTGGAGTATCTACTTTTATGACTCTGTTGGGCCAGTCCTTTGTAGTCCAGGACTAGGACTTATTGATCCTTTACTATAATATCCCTTCTAGGGACCCTCCCAGGGGCTAATGGAATAATTGTTGTAGCTTGTGCAACCTTTTCAAAGGATGGAGCAGAGAGTTTGCCTGCCATGAGGGAGACCGCCCTTGAGTTGCTGAATCACTGAAGCATTGAATTTTTCTGACTATTTACTTACAGAGGATCCAAACTATTATTAAAAGGCTGAATAACCAGAGCAAGAACAGGAGCCAAGTACAAGTAAGATCATCACTTCTACACAGTGGAGCTGGAACCTACATACTCCTCCTCACTGAGCCTGTTATTGGGATTTACAGTTTTACTATCTTGATATATGACAAAGTGCTGCTATTGGATGATACTTATTGCAAGACTACAAATGACAAGTAAAGTTCCTGTTTGGTTCAACTATTGCCTCTCTCATCATTCTACTGCATCTCCTAATTGCACCTGACGGTGCTGGCATCACGAACAAAACAGGAGTCCAGCCACCAAAGCACCATAAGTGTACCCATTACCATCAAAGGCACCTCAACTTCCATCTGGCTGGTGTTTCCTGCAATAGAGAGTGCCCCGGAGGATTTTGTGCTGTCTTCCCCTCCACTGCAATTTTTGTGTCAATAAAACTGATTGCTGTCATTGAATAGACTTTCCTTTTCACCTAAAATGGCCGCCTGAAGCTTCTTTACTAATTATACTGCGCCATCACTGTGGCGGGAAAATTGAGTGCTGCCCCTTTTGAAAGTGCGGGAAAAGTATTCTTGCTGCGCCACAATATGCTTAACATGGATTACAATCTCCCTTATGCAATTGAACGTAGGGGGTGGGCTATAGAAAAGGCGGGGGGCTCTGTGAGGAGTGGAAGTTCCTGCTTGACCTTTTCATGTGTGCCGATTCGGAGAAAGGAGGAGTTATGGCGGAAGACATGGCGTGGCAGCAAGGCCCGAACCAGGAGCCTGTCGCTCCATGGAGCTAAGTTGGGGAGAGAGTCGCTTGCCCCCCCTACTTATTCGGAAGGAGCCAGGGGCAACATACCACCACCTTACCCTTACCCCGTGCCGCCTGGAGGTAATCGGAATCTACGGCATGCAACCTTAATGTCGGCCCCTATTGAAGAGAAGAGCCCAGTGGTGGAGCCTGAACAGTCTGCTCAACATCAAGAGCCGGATTCTTCCGCCGCGGATGCTACAGCACCGAACCAGCAGCGCAGATGGAGACCGGAGAGATTGACATACGCCAGAAGCAGGATACACACTGTTGCAGAAATCACTGGAGGCTTGGAGGCCTCTGCGTCCTGCAGGGTCCCGACCCAAGTTATTTCGTCCGACAACTGGCTTTGGTGGCTAGTACCTGCCATGGAACCTGAAGAGAAGGACACCTATCTGTAAGTAGGCCGGATGGCCATACAACTAAAAAAGACAAATGTGTGTTCCACAGTGAGCCCTAAACAGTAAGGACTCTTTTATAAGAAGCCACTTCAGAGCCTACTGGTCCTTTAAGAAAAAAAATAAAACTGTTCAGGACTCATCTGCTGGACATTATCAGTGCGAAAATTCTCCAAATTGCGCATTTTAGTTTTTTTGTTGCTCTATTTTTTCACCCCCCTTCTCAGGTTATCTGAGCACTTTAACCACCTCCGGACCGCCTAACGCAGATCTGCGGTCCGGAGGTGGCAGCCCAGCGCTCAGCAACGCATGTACGCGTCATCTCGCGAGACGCGAGATTTCCTGTGAACGCGCGCACACAGGCGCGCGCGCTCACAGGAACGGACGGTAAGCTAGTGGATCTCCAGCCTGCCAGCGGCGATCGTTCGCTGGCAGGCTGGAGATGTGATTTTTTTAACCCCTAACAGGTATATTAGATGCTGTTTTGATAACAGTGTCTAATATACCTGATACCTGGTCCTCTGGTGGTCCCTTTTGTTTGGATCGACCACCAGAGGACACAGGTAGCTGTGTAAAGTAGCACCAAACACTACACTACACCCCCCCCCCTGTCACTTATTAACCCTTTATGAACCACTGATCACCCCATATAGACTCCCTAATCACACCCCTGTCATTGATCACCCCCCTGTAAGGCTCCATTCAGACGCCCGCATGTGTTTTGTGGATCCGATCCATGTATCCGTAGATCCGTAAAAAATCATACGGACGTCTGAATGGAGCCTTACAGGGGGGTGATCAATGACAGGCGGGTGATCACCCCATATAGACTCCCTGATCACCCCCCCTGTCATTGATCACCCCCCCCTGTAAGGCTCCATTCAGACATTTTTTGGGGCACAAGTTAGCGGAAATTTTTTGTTTGTTTTTGTTTTTTCTTACAAAGTCTCATATTCCACTAACTTGTGTCAAAAAATAAAATCTCACATGGACGCACCATACCCCTCACGGAATCCAAATGCGTAACATTTTTTAGACATTTATATTCCAGACTTCTTCTCACGCTTTAGGGCCCCTAAAAAGCCAGGGCAGTATAAATACCCCACATGTGACCCCATTTCGGAAAGAAGACGCCCCAAGGTATTCCGTGAGGGGCATATTGAGTCGATGAAAGATTGAAATTTTTGTCCTAAGTTAGCGGAAAGTGAGACTTTGTGAGAAAATACAAAAAAAATCTATTTCCGCTAACTTGTGCCAACAAAAAATAAATTCTATGAACTCGCCAGGCCCCTCATTGAATACCTTGGTGTGTCTTCTTTCCAAAGTGGGGTCACATGTGGGGTATTTATACTGCCCTGGCATGTTAGGGGCCCGAAAGCGTGAGAAGAAGTCTGGGATCCAAATGTCTAAAAATGCCCTCCTAAAAGGAATTTGGGCACCTTTGCGCATCTAGGCTGCAAAAAAGTGTCACACATGTGGTATCGCCGTACTCAGGAGAAGTTGGGCAATGTGTTTTGGGGTGTCATTTTACATATACCCATGCTGGGTGAGAGAAATATCTTGGTCAAATGCCAACTTTGTATAAAAAAATTGGAAAAGTTGTCTTTTGCCAAGATATTTCTCTCACCCAGAATGGGTATATGTAAAATGACACCCCAAAACACATTCCCCAACTTCTCCTGAGTACGGCGATACCAGATGTGTGACACTTTTTTGCAGCCAAGGTGGGCAAAGGGGCGCATATTCCAAAGTGCACCTTTCGGATTTCACAGGCCATTTTTTACACATTTTGATTGCAAAGTTCTTCTCACACATTTGGGCCCCTAAATTGCCAGGGCAGTATAACTACGCCACAAGTGACCCCATTTTGGAAAGAAGACACCCCAAGGTATTCCGTGAGGGGCACGGCGAGTTCTTAGAATTTTTAATTTTTTGTCGCAAGTTAGTGGAATATGAGACTTTGTAAGGAAAAAAATAAAAATAAAAAAAATCATCATTTTCCGCTAACTTGTGACAAAAAATAAAAAATTCTAGGAACTCGCCATGCCCCTCAGGGAATACCTTGGGGTGTCTTTTTTCCAAAATGGGGTCACTTGTGGCGTAGTTATACTGCCCTGGCAATTTAGGGGCCCAAATGTGTGAGAAGAACTTTGCAATCAAAATGTGTAAAAAATGACCGGTGAAATCCAAAAGGTGCACTTTGGAATGTGTGCCCCTTTGCCCACCTTGGCATCAAAAAAGTGTCACACATCTGGTATCGCCGTACTCAGGAGAAGTTGGGGAATGTGTTTTGGGGTGTCATTTTACATATACCCATGCTGGGTGAGAGAAATATCTTGGTCAAATGCCAACTTTGTATAAAAAAATTGGAAAAGTTGTCTTTTGCCAAGATATTTCTCTCACCCAGAATGGGTATATGTAAAATGACACCCCAAAACACATTCCCCAACTTCTCCTGAGTACGGCGATACCAGATGTGTGACACTTTTTTGCAGCCAAGGTGGGCAAAGGGGCGCATATTCCAAAGTGCACCTTTCGGATTTCACAGGCCATTTTTTACACATTTTGATTGCAAAGTTCTTCTCACACATTTGGGCCCCTAAATTGCCAGGGCAGTATAACTACCCCACAAGTGACCCCATTTTGGAAAGAAGACACCCCAAGGTATTCCGTGAGGGGCATGGCGAGTTCCTAGAATTTTTTTTTTGTCGCAAGTTAGTGGAATATGAGACTTTGTAAGAAAAAAAATCATCATTTTCCGCTAACTTGTGACAAAAAATAAAAAGTTCTATGAGCTCACTATGCCCATCAGCGAATACCTTAGGGTGACTACTTTCCGAAATGGGGTCATTTGTGGGGGTTTTCTACTGTTTGGGCATTGTTGAACCTCAGGAAACATGACAGGTGCTCAGAAAGTCAGAGCTGCTTCAAAAAGCGGAAATTCACATTTTTATACTATAGTTTGTAAACGCTATAACTTTTACCCAAACCATTTTTTTTTCCCCAAACATTTTTTTTTTATCAAAGACATGTAGAACAATACGTTTTGTGAAAAAATTATATATGGATGTCGTTTTTTTTGCTAAATTTTACAGCTGAAAGTGAAAAATGTCATTTTTTTTCAAAAAAAACGTTAAATTTCGATTAATAACAAAAAAAAGTAAAAATGTCAGCAGCAATGAAATACCACCAAATGAAAGCTCTATTAGTGAGAAGAAAAGGAGGTAAAATTAATTTGGGTGGTAAGTTGCATGACCGAGCGATAAACGGTGAAAGTAGTGTAGTGCAGAAGTGTAAAAAGTGGCCTGGTCATTAAGGGGGTTTCAGCTAGGGGGCTGAAGTGGTTAACATGGATCAAGTTATGTAACATTCAAACGATGTAGCCAGAAGGACATTTTCTGTGCCTGTTTTATGCAATATTCATGTTTATGCAATGAGCTGGACCGGGGTATGCACTCTGATGCCAAATTATGCAATGGCTGGGTCAGGTGTAGATGATAGTCTATAGTTTTGTTCGTGACGCCAATGGCAGCGTGCGCAGGGTACAATTACAGGGCCCTTTAAAGGTGTTATAACTCACGCCCCAGGTTAGGAATGCCAGAGTAATGTCTCTGTATGGTGGTGATTATGGTGTCAACTGTGTCTCCTACCTGGGTACGGTTGGATTCCTGGATCCTTGCTCACTTGCAATAAATTGAGTGTGGTGCTAGTAGGAATAATAGAGGGATTTTGCTGCAGAAATGAGATCCAGACCTTGGGTAACGTTCAAACTTGTCTTTACTGATTGTAACTTTCATCCAAGCAAGATACAGCTTTAGTCTTAGGTCCCAGCAGGTATTGGCAATGGTTGGCAGGAATCTTCTGCTCTCTCATGTACCTGGAGCTTGCAGGAAAGGACGTCTGCTTGTTAGCTCTATACTGTGGCAGGAATTTGGCTTCTGCACTCTCTATCTTCTGCTGTATGGGGACTGACTAGCTGAGGAGGAATATGGCTTCTCCTGGGTCTCTGAACTTTGACTCCCAGTTATCTTCTCAGGGATGCTTTCTTCCTGGAACTGGAGTTGTCTGCTTGCTTCATCCAGCCGAGGCTGCAGGGCTCAGGCTAAGGATGGTGATCAATGTCTCAGCCAAGACAAGATCCTGGTTTGGTTCCCTATCTCTGGGAGCTCCTAACATGCACACCCTACCCCTAGCAGGGGGTGGACTACATACCCACTAACTTACTTCTCTCCCCATGCTGCAGTGTGTGGGCACAGCCCACTCTGCTCACAGAGGGGGAGCTAAGCTGGAACGAACTATTCTAGCTTAGATGTACAAAACTGAACCTAAATCCTTGCTAACACATTGCTGCCACCTGCTGGTGAACATGGAAATTACAACAATATACACTTAACATGGTTTATAATGCACAGTTATGAATGACATAATGTAAAATTACATCAGATGACAAGGTTAAAGCTCTTAACAGATTGTAGCAGGGTAAAAGAGTTTAGTAACACAACTCTGGGGTGTTACATCCCCCCTTACTTTGAGTTGAGCCGCCCTCGGCTTATGCTTAGGAGGGGAGGAACCAGCTCTGGGGTACCCACTTTAGTACAAATTACTGCATGTATTACAAATATGACATACAAAGACTAACATATAACGGCTACCCTGAGGTTCCTGCCCGCATGAGTAGTGTGTCCTAATTAACAGTTTCCCTCTCAGTATAACCAGTGAACCAAAGGTCTGCACTAAGCAATCACTACTGACTGACTTTGAAGTGTTCCGGATCCTAACACCAAAGAAAACATGGGGGTGTCTTTACTCTGTAGTCCCACCATTATGTAATGAAATGCCCGCAAATGGAAGGGTGGCTTTATCCTGTATTCCCTTCCCTGCACCAAAGTCAAAATATAAGGCTTATAGCATGATCACTATGGTGACTATGGGTAGCTAAAATGGCACTAAGGCTTGAGGCGCCATACCTTAGGCAAAGGCACAGAGGGGGAGGTATCAGCTTCTCCATGCACTTCTGGCAGTCACAGGAGGAGGGTATGATAATCCCATGGAACTCCTGGAAGACACCTCAGGATGGGAGCAATCCTGAACAAATAACAAACGGGAAGGAGGGGTCAAAAACTCCTCTAACCATTCCCGAAGCAGGGGGGTTACCCGTGTAGTTACTGGACCTGCCAGGACTTACCACTTGGTCCTACCCTGGGTACCTATAGGTATATAACACCGGGTGTAGGCCATTAGTATTAAGCGTCCGAAGAGGCAGTCCATATAAAGGGGGGAGAGAACAAGAGCTGTAAAGCAAGGCACACTAGAGTAAGTTGCTACATATCTGGTTAAGTGCAAAGTTAAGTGCAATTTCACAATAAGTGCATGAGGGTCACATTGCGGCACCTAGAAGAGAATACGCACAATGGGCATATTATACTTGAACGTTACATAACATGTAAACATTAGGCAAAATTAGTGCAATAATATAGCAACTAAGATCACAAAGAGCTCGGGTACACATTTGAGTCTTTTCTATGGGTGCAAGCTTTTAACGTTGCAGTAAACATTTTGGAAAACAGTGCAAATATTTTATGTACTTATTAGTGCAATAATAAGCTCAAATATGACTTGAGACCTTTTTCTTGAAGTACTTAATGTAGAATCCTCTGGAAACAGGCAAAAGTCAATTGTAATCCACAGGAACAATAAAGTTAATTGTAATCCATGGTATAAAATGTCATATAAAACATAAAAGCAGCATATTAAGAACCATAGTTCCATAAGGCTATCAAGTAACCTGAAAAAGGGGATAAAACAATGTAAAACTTGGATTTAAGGGGTTAAATAGTTGAAGATGGGGGGAGTCCTTACTGCACATGACCATCCTGGTGAAGAACAAACAAGGGCAACACACACTGAACAAATGGCCAACAGTTCTTCACCCTTCAAGTGTAGTCCATGTTGTGGCTCCCATTAGTCCTTTATTTTTAGAAAAGGAAGGCATTTAGAGAAGGACGTCCGGGTCCTCCTCGCTGCTAGAGCTACTGAAGCTCATTAGAGGGCGCTCTTGCATCTGGTAACTTAGTTTTGCAGCTGTAGTGGTGCGCCACTGCCCTCTTGTGGTGTCTTTTGGAATTGGCTGAGCAGTCAGACAGGTGAATGCAGCTATGACATGCTGCAAATCGGGATCTCTAGCCGGTGCAGAGGTGGACAATACCTCCGGCTAAAGGGGCTCTGGTAGGCCACCTGAGGGTGCCTGGGACCGCTTTCAGGGTAGGACATGTGGCTGCACCCTGGGATTGAATGTCAGAGCCGAATTGTTAATCTGGCCCACCCATAGTGTTGGTGGTGCGGCCAGGTCAGGGATGAGGGGCTCAGGTTCTGGCTGGGGCTGTTCCTTAAAGTGCATCCTGCCGTCTGGGGTCTCTTGTAGGCAGCGTACTCTCCCCGCAGAGCCTGGATCTTCCTACCAGGTCTCTGGGGTAACTGCAAGGGACACCAGCAGCGAAAGGGCCTTGGATGGAGCGCATGGGGGTATATTCCACCTGATCCCCCACATACAGGTTGTGACAGGCCTGGGGCAAGTAGTGGCGCTTGACGGAATGGCAGCCCACAAATATCTCAGCCCCTGAATGGAAGGAAGCCCACTCCTCTCTCTACAGCAAACCATAGTATGGTCCCTGTGCGCCGAAACCCATTTCGGGTCACCTGGCCGGGGGTCATCTAACACTTGATTGACCCACTCCTCAATGGCCGACTTGTATTCCCACGCAGTCTGGGCGTGAGCAGTGATCTCCAATGGGACTTCAGGATTGAGGCGTCCCGCTCTGGAGGTATTGGTTCTGGGCGGCGGAGTGGAAATTCCGTCCGCTTCCGCTTCACCAGCATGTGTGCATGGCGGAGCTGGCTTGGGCCTACTAGGGGTATCAGAGTCCATTGGGCATGATGCAGGGGCAGCTTCGGACCGGGCCTGGGCCTCAGGGAGTGCGACTGCTCCTACCTGATGTTGCAGCCGAGCGGCCGGTTCCGGTGCTTCCTGGAGGTCATCTGGGGCTTCAGGTGCTGTCAGTGGTGCAGGCTGGGGCGACTTGGTCGGCGGTGTCTTCCGTGGGAGCAGGCTTGGCATCGGCGGCCATCTTGGGGAATGTCTGGTCTGTGCGCTCAGCTGTCGCGGAGGGATCCACAGCCTCCAGGGTCTGAACTGTAGACGCAATGTCCTTTTCTGCGGGAGCTGGTTCAGAAACGGCAGCCATCTTGATTTGGTCGGCGGCGGCTGTCTCTCCACCAGTCGCGGCATGCGCAGGCTTCGGGGACACTCCGAACGTGCAGGGGCCAGCTCTCTTCACGAGCTGGGAGACCCGGATCTTTGGTAAGGTAGCCTCGGAGATTAGCTCTCCTTGTATCGCCATCTGGTCCCACTTGGGTGATGGGAGCGCCATGTTTCCTGCGTCTCCTCTCTCACTCAGCACAGGGAATGGAGCCCAGACGGAGGAGTCTTCACTCCCTTGGCTCACATTGCAAAGTTCTTGGTGGTCAGGCTTGAGAGTTTCTGCTTCTGAAGGGCATGAAGAAGCGGCGCTATTACACGAATATGGCGAATTAACCCTTGGAGTGCTGGTGCGCACCGAGTAGTGCTGTCTGGCACAGAAATAAGGGCAGCAAAGTAAATTTTCTGGGTTTTGGCACAATTCTTAGATCTTGCAGTACTGTTAAACATGCAATTCGATCCTGTTGGCACACAATTGGATCCGGTTATGGCAGGGATAGGCACACATTTCGATCCAATCCTGTTCCAGTGACGCCAAATTTGCAATGAGCCGGACCGGGGTATGCACTCTGACGCCAAATTATGCAATGAGCTGGGTCAGGTGTAGGTTATAGTCTATAGTTTTGTTTGTGACGCCAATTGCAGAGTGCGCAGGGTACAATTACAGGGCCCTTTAAAGGTGTTATAACGCACGTCCTAGGTTAGGAATGCCAGAGTGGTGTAATGTCTCTGTATGGTGGTGATTATGGTGTTCAATAGATTTTTATTGAGTTATAACAATTGAGGACAGCACAGTTTACAGAGGCGCGAATAGCGCATTCACAGCATTACAAGTAATAACAACAGAGTGCAAAAGGAAAGAAAAGAAAAGAAAGGCGTACATTGGAAAGCAAGTGCAGCACATCCTGGGTTCACATACATGAAGCAGCACATCCAGTAAGAGCTACAATGACAATGCAACTCTATCAGAGTATAGAAAACGGTAGGGGGGTGGCATAATGGCTAGACAGCCACATGACCCACTGATTATGTATGCGTATTCTGGAGCGTACATTCTCCGCAAAAACCATTTCACAATGCATATGCTCATTAACAGATTGCACTACCGCGGCTACCTCCGGGGACTGCGCCAACTTCCACTGGCGGGCTATAACATTCCTGGAGGCGCTGAGTACATGTGCTAAAATCCCCCTTATCTTGGGAGGGGAGTTATCTAATCCGATGCCTAGAATTGACAACTCAGGAGAGAGAATTATTTGTGTGGCGGTAATTTCTCTGAGGAGAGTGTATGGTGGTGATTATGGTGTCAACGGTGTCTCCTACCTGGGTACGGTTGGAATTCTGGATCCTGGCTCACTTGCAATAAATTGAGTGTGGTGCTAGTAGGAATAATAAAGGGATTTTGCAGCAGAAATTGAGATCCAGACCTTGGGTTAAGTTCAAACTTGTCTTTACTGATTGTAACTTTCATCCAAGCAAGATACAGCTTTTGTCTTAGGTCCCAGCAGGTATTGGCAATGGTTGGCAGGAATGTATCTTCTGCTCTCTCATGTACCTGAAGCTTGCAGGAAAGGACGTCTGCTTGTTAGCTCTATACTGTGGCAGGAATTTGGCTTCTGCACTCTCTATCTTCTGCTGTATGGGGACTGACTAGCTGTGGAGGAATATGGCTTCTCCTGGGTCTCTGGACTTTGACTCACAGTTATCTTCTCAGGGATGCTTTCTTCCTGGAACTGGAGTTGTCTGCTTGCTTCATCCAGCCGAAGCTGCAGAGCTCAGGCTGGGGATGGTGATCAATGTCTCAGCCAAGACAAGATCCTGGTTTGGTTCCCTATCTCTGGGAGCGCCTAACATGCACACCCTACCCCTAGCAGGGGGTGGGCTACACTCCCACTAACTTCCTTCTCTCCCCATGCTGCAGGATGTGGGCACAGCCCACTCTGCTCACAGAGGGTGGAGCTAAACTGGAATGAACTATTCTAGCTTAGATGTACTAAACTGAACCTAAATTCTTGCTAATACATTGCTGCCACCTGCCGGATGAACATGGCAATTAAAGCAATATGCACTTAACATGGTTTATAATGCACAGTTGTGAGGATATAATGTAAAATTACATCAGATGACGAGGTTAAAGCACTTAACAGATTGTACCGGGGTAAAAGAGTTTAGTAACACAACTCTGGGGTGTTACATTTACGATACCAGAACTTTTGCACTTTATTGGATTGCAAAATATTTATACCCCTAAATCAGGGATGGACTTTGCTATGGACTGGATTATATTACTTATAAATCACCTCCCATTTTGTCACCGTCAAGCAAAGAAGAGAGTACAACCCCCAATATCCCTTTATCTGCGCCATGACAACTAAGAAGTATTAACCTCTGATATTGTGATAATGTGTATTTCTATGCAAACTCTTTTATGCACTTGAGTACTGGATTAACTTGAAAAAAATAATATTATATAATGCCAAACTTTGAGATCTATATGTGTGCGGCGCATGTTTTTTGGTGTTTTTCAGGTGACGGCGAGGAGATGCACAGCATCTAGCAAGTCTAAAGTCGAGGTCGACTTTCATTAAAGCAGTGAGGAATATAGTGTCCCAGTCCAGGTGGATGGGAACACTCCAAAATTGTCTGTGTCATCCTATGTCATTTTGCACTATTTATTGTATCTTCCTTTGTCACAGCTGCTAAATTCCTATTTCAGGCTGGTTCAATGCACTACACATATCTGCCTCTAGGTGTCACTTTCACACCATTTATATAGGTGAGCACACAAGAAGTTAGAGGGAGTTTAGGAGTTAGGAGGAGAGGAGCCAGACTTGGCTCTGTCCTCCTGGGCCTTGCCCAGGGAGTGAAGCTACTTCAGCCTTTGTGGTCCAGGACTAGGATTTATTGATCCTTTACTTTAATATCCCTTCTATGGACCCTCCCAGGGGCTAATGGAATAATTGTTGTACCTTGTGCAACCTTTTCAAAGAATGGAGCAGAGAGTTTGCCTGCCATGAGGGAGACCGCCCTTGGGTTGCTGAATCACTAAAGCATTGAATTTTCTGAATAATTACTTACAGATGATCCAAACTATTATTGAAAAGTTGAGTAACCAGAGTAAGAACAGGAGCCAAGTACAAGTATGATCATCACTTCTACACAGTTGAGCTGGAACCTACATACTCCTCCTCACTGAGCCTGTTATTGGGATTTACAGTTTTACTATCTTGATATATGACAAAGTGCTGCTACTGGATGATACTTATTGCAAGACTACAAATGACAAGTAAAGTTCCTGTTTGGTTCAACTATTGCCTCTCTCAGAGGGGTGGCTGTGGATGTAGTGAGGGGAGTAGAAGCCTGGACAGAGGGACGGCTGTGGATGTAGTGAGGGGAGTAGAAGCCTGGACAGAGGGGTGGCTGTGGATGTAGTGAGGGGAGTAGAAGCCTGGACAGAGGGGCGGCTGTGGATGTAGTGAGGGGAGTAGTAGTCTGGACAGAGGGGCGGCTGTGGATGTAGTGAGGGGAGTAGAAGCCTGGACAGAGGGGTGGCTGTGGATGTAGTGAGGGGAGTAGAAGCCTGGACAGAGGGGCGGCTGTGGATGTAGTGAGGTAAGTAGTAGCCTGGACAGAGGGGAGGCTGTGGATGTAGTGAGGCAAGTAGAAGCCTGGACAGAGGGGAGGCTGTGGATGTAGTGAGGGGAGTAGAAGCCTGGACAGAGGGGCGGCTGTGGATGTAGTGAGGTGAGTAGAAGCCTGGACAGAGGGGAGGCTGTGGATGTAGTGAGGTAAGTATAAGCCTGGACAGAGTGGAGGCTGTGGATGTAGTGAGGTGAGTAGAAGCCTGGACAGAGGGGAGGCTGTGGATGTAGTGAGGTAAGTATAAGCCTGGACAGAGGGGAGGCTGTGGATGTAGTGAGGTAAGTATAAGCCTGGACAGAGGGGCGGCTGTGGATGTAGTGAGGTAAGTAGTAGCCTGGGCAGAGGGGCAGCTGTGAATGTAGTGAGGTGAGTAGAAGCCTGGACAGAGGGGAGACTGTGGATGTAGTGAGGTAAGTAGAAGCCTGGACAGAGGGGCGGCTGTGGATGTAGTGAGGTAAGTAGAAGCCTGGACAGAGGGGAGGCTGTGGATGTAGTGAGGTAAGTAGAAGCCTGGACAGAGGGGAGGCTGTGGATGTAGTGAGGTAAGTAGAAGCCTGGACAGAGGGGAGGCTGTGGATGTAGTGAAGTGAGTAGTAGCCTGGACAGAGGGAAGCCTGTGGATGTAGTGAAGTGAGTAGTAGCCTGGACAGAGGGGCGGCTGTGGATGTAGTGAAGTAAGTAGAAGCCTGGACAGAGGGCAGCTGTGGATGTAGTGAGGTGAGCAGAAGCCTGGACAGAGGGGCGGCTGTGGATGTAGTGAGGTGAGCAGAAGTCTGTACAGAGGGGCGGCTGTGGATGTAGTGAAGTAAGTAGAATGCTGGACAGAGGGGCTGCTGTGGATGAATATTGAGGGAAGCTATTCTGGGTTAAACCCCCTTAAAAAGAAGGGGCCACTCCCTACACCTGGAGAAAAAAAGATTCAGTCATAAGAGGCGAGAAGCATGATGCTTCAGGGAAGGTTCAGATGACTTTTTAATTCAAAATAACATTGAGGCTTGTGACAATGTATAGAAATCCTCTTCTACACACCCTGTCCCTTTGGCCCAACCCCTCCTTAAAAGGAAGGTGGACATTGATCCAGGGATTTGTTCCATGGATCAATATAGCAGGATAACAGGCTGGACCTGATGGACTTTTGTCTTTATCCAACCTTAACAACTATGTAACTATGAGTGGAACAACACAGCATCGTAAGAACAGAAGCTTCAGAATTGTTATTACAGGGGGAATGTGAGTAGTTACTAAAACAGACACGTCAGGAGAGGCGAGAGGTCCTCTTTAAACTCCATTGTAAATGGGAAGCTGTGATTGATTGACATGAGAAGTTTTACTCACATGACCTGAACGGCCATTATTGTGTAAAATTTTAAACAATCCAGAATGGCTGGAATTGGCCTCGTCCTTCCAAAGGCAGAGTTCACACTTCAGTTATTTGGTCAGTCATTTCCATCATTTATTGTGAGCCAAAAGACAGAACAGGAGGAAATCCTTCCGTTATAAATTCAGGATCTTCACTACTGGTTTTGGAATTAGCTGAAGCGTGAACTCGCAGTGCGACAGCCGCTAATAACACCGCGCAACAATGACTTTACTACTGAGATAAAAACATGTGATTTATACTAAAATGAGCGCCCGGATTCCAAATATGAACTTGGAATTTGCCTGACACGTCTAGATTATAACCCCTCAAGGACCCTGGGATTTTCAATTTTTGCATTCCCCGCCTTCCCATAGTCCGAACTTTTTTATTTTCATATTCACATGCTTATTTTTTGCGGGACAAGTTGTACTTTCTAATGGCACTATTTACGGTTGCATACCATGCAGTAGGAAGCGGGAGAAAAAATCCATATGGGGTAGAATTGGGAAAAAAGGCAATTCTGATAAAGGTTTTTTTTTTTTTTTTTTACACTGTACACTATGCGGTAAAATTGACCTGTTATCTTCATTGTCCAGGTCAGTAAGGTTACAACGATACCACACTGTAGAATTTTTTTCTTGCGTTTCTATACTGAAATTTTTTTTGAAACCTTTGAGGAAATGTGTTATTTTTTTTTATATCCATATTCTGACCCCTATAACTTTTTTCTAGTTATGTGTACGGGGCTGTGTGAGGGCTCATTTTTTGCGGGACGATATGTTTTTTTCAGTGATACCAATTTGAAGTGTGTGCGACTTTTTGATCTCTTTTTATTTAAAAAAATTATTGGGTAGGTGAAGTGACATAAAATGGCAAATTGGCTGTTTAAATTTTTTTCCCGTTACGCCATTTGCCGTATGCAATTAATACTGTTATATTTTAATAGTATGGGAATTTTCACACGCGGCGATGCCCATGATGTTTATTTTTTTTGTTGTTTAGGTATTTTTATTTTAAGGAAAGGGGGGTGATCTGAACTTTATTTTTTTTTTATATATATTTTTTTTATTTATATATATATATATATATATATATATATATATATATATGTGCAAGAGCTTTTTTTTTTACTTTTCTTTTTAACTGTTTTTTAAGTCATCTTGGGTGACAATTGTGTTCATTGATGTCTATATAGACCCCATTGGACACCTCATTTACACTAAACCAATACAATGCTGCCACCTAGTGGCCTGTATTGGTATAGTCATCTAATAGGCACCGAAGCCTGCTTGAGGCTTCAGCCTATCATATCAATGTAACAGGTTCCCCGATCTCAGCTGGGGAACACTGTTACTGGAGCAGAAGTGCATGACTTCTGCTTCCGGACTGCACAGATGTCGTGGTCACATTTGACCACAGCATCTGAAAGATAAAATGTATGCGATCAGCCTTATGGCTGATCGCATACATGTGCCGCGGGTCTCTGCCATTTAAAATAGCAGAAACCTGGCGGCTATGGCACCCGCTTCACGTGCGAGCGGGCGCCATGTTTGGGGACCGGACTTCTGCCGTACATGTACGGTGGAGGTCCTTAAAGGTTTAAGTTATACATGCAAAGCCTATTCAGTTATAATATTAATGGAGATATTCCAATGGACATGTCCAGACCTGTTCGGATGCACTCAGGCCGATGTCAGCAGTAAGTATATAATACAAGCTGGACAGATTTGGATAGAGTGATCTGTTATAGTACTATCACTCTGGATAAACGTAAATGTGTTAACGATCCAGACAATTTCTGCTACATATGTGGCAAATACACTACTTATGACCAGCGCAAGAATCTAACAAAGCGAGTGCGTCTTGCAGCTCGGGATGCATTTGTGCTCGTAGTGCAGAACTTCCTTGGGAACAGACGAGCTGCAAACTCTGCTGAATTAGTGGACAACCTGCTTACAGCACATGAACAACTTGGCTGCCGGATGTCAGTAAATAGTGCATTTCTTACATTCCCATCTTGACTTTTTCCCACCCAATTTGGGACACGTAAGTGACGAACATGGAGAGCGGTTCCATAAAGCTATTTCTACAATGGAGAACAGGTATCAAGGCCACTGGAATCCCAACACGATGGCGGACTACTGCTGGTTTTTGCAACGGGAAAAATATGACCGTTCACAAAGCAGATGCCTGAAGCACTTAACAGTACTGGGCCTTGCTCAAGTAAGACTTTAAGGCCTCATGCACACGGCCGTTCCGTGCAGCGGCTGGGATGGATCGAGACCCATTCAACTTGATTGAGCATGTTCTATTTTTTTTTTGCGGTGCGGAGGCACGGACTGAAACACCATGGAAGCACTCCGTAGTGCTTGAGAATTTCAAAGTCTCATAGAGTACAATGTGTATGACCGACAGTGCGGATTTTCCACACGGAAAATCCGCACGCAATCCTGATCATGTGCATTTAGCCTAAGGGTGATGAGACTGACCAAGCCTGGGCTGGCTCCCTGCAGGGGTCCATAGTAAGTGCACTAGCCGCCGGTGTGCCCCGGTGCAGGCTCCGAGCGGGCGGTGCAAGACGCAGGACAGAATCCTTGGGTCATTCTCCGCCCGCTCCGAGTCTGCACTAATTATAGCCTAGAGTTCAGTGTTGCCTGGAACGTTCCTTTAAGTCACTGTCTGATCTGTGAGGTCAGCCCGTCTCTGTCATGTCACTTCAGCTCATACAAAATAATAATAAATATACCCGAAGATTTTTCTGAAACCTTTTTTTTATTTTTTTATTTTTTATTTGCAAAAATAAATCCGTCCCCCAGTTTACAAGTCCTTGATGAAAGCCTCCTTCTTCTCCTCTAGAAACTGCTGGAAGCTCTTGGTATTGGGGTTCAGTTTGTGGGTGAGCGCCACGTCCCGGTCGGGGATCATCAGGTAAAACTTGAACATGTTGGCCATTTCCTGTGCCCCAGGGAAGGGCAGCTTCTCATAAACCTCAGGAGAAATCTGAGAGACAAGAAAAAAAGCAATATTATAGGAGCTCTCTGGTCTACAGATGTTGTGAGCTATCCTGAGGATAGGTGGAAGCAGATGTACACTCTGTAGCCCCCAGCATACAGCGGCTCGGCTCCCATTCATTTGAATCTCAGCAGAGTTGCAGTACCCCAGCATGGCCACTACAGTGTGTACGGCGCCGTCTGCTTTCAGCTCCATACATTTTATAGCTTTGGGCGCGGTGGCTGCCCGATACAATTGACTGGTGGACGGCGCCAGGTGTTTGAGCCCTACCCATCTGATATTGATGACCTGTCAAAATCCTGAAGAAAAAAAACAACTTTAAACATTTTAGCTATATGTCAGCTATATCTGTTTCCGGGAAAGCTGGGTAATTCAGATTCTGGCCAATGAACCCCTTAATCATACCTGACAACTTTCTGAGAGAGGTATCCGGGACGTCCCTGAGTTTGTATGTTTTTTTGGCATACACATGCTCCTTTTTCACAAACAGTGCCCATTTTAATGTATGTCATCCCCTTGACGCAGGCACCCCCCATTCATTGTACATTTGGGAGCCTGCTGATGATGCGGGGGAGTTGGCAGGTATGCCTTAGATGCCGCAGTCAATGCTGAACCACCATCTGTTTTATAGATGCAGCGGCTCCATCTATAACCCTGACAAAATAGTTGCCATGGCAGCTGGTGGCTTAACAGTGGTCCCCAGGTCTTCCAACTTAGTACTCCTGTGAGGTCCTGACAGGCATAATACTCTGCAATACTGAAGTATTGCAGAGTATTATAGAAGAATTAGAGTGTCATAATGGGACTAAAATAAAGCAAGAAAAAAAAGAAGCTTCACTAAAATGTTAAAGCAAAATGTAAAATCCCCTTGCCTATCTAAAAAAAAAATAAGAAAATCGGTTGTCGTTTTTAGATTTTTTGCAGACACCCCCCTCCCCATACTTGTATCATCTCAGCTGCCAGTTTCTACCACTAGGGGGCAATCTGGGTTCAGCTCCTATTTAGCCCAATAGGAGCCTATACTCCTGTATACAGATTGCCACCTAGTGGCAAAAAAAAGCAATTGCGCTTTTAATGCTATAGGTTTAGTTATCCCACGAACAGTATTTAGCACCTATCCAAATTATATTGTGTTATAGCTGGGGGTCTGCCCGATGGGACCCCAGTGAGCACAGAAGTGGGGGCGTGCGTGGTCCATGGCTCTATTCACTTCTATGGGCTGATGGACCGCCCTGTATTCTACATAAACTGGTCCGCATTCCTTCTTGGTCACTTTTATGTAATGATATGCAATCCTCCCCTCCCCAGACACGAGGGGCGATGGCCTCACCTTGGCGTCCTTGATGACCTTGCCGGAGACTTTGGACATGATCTCGGCATATTGTGCTGCCGTCAGTTTCTCCGCACTGAGTCCGATGTCCTTCCCTATATAATCCTTTGGACTCTTCAGGATGCTGAGAACTGCTGGCCCCAGATCCGACACAGAAATCCCGTCCATGGGGACGTCACACATCGGAAGGACTGCAAGAAAAAACGAAGAACCAATAAAAATAAGTCTCCTTGGTGTCCCTAGCAGCCAATGACAGGACGCTTTTCATATTCCCAGCATTCTGATTGGTTGCTACACCCAATAAATGCCCCCCGGAGACCCCAAGCATGTGCTGAAGTCTCACCCAGCTCGTAGCTATTGCCATCTTTCGATTTCTGTGGTTTCATGACAGTTAGTAAATTCTCAAAGTAGAAGGCGAGTCTCACGCTGGTCATGGGGCAGGAGATCTGTCGGAAATATTCCTCCACTTCCCCTTTACCGTCAAAATGCAAAACTTCCAGCTTCCCCCCCGTCATTTTGTTGACGTTCTCCAGTCCGCTGTAGATCACGTGCGGCAGGCCCAGGCGTTTGCACAAATCCGCGATAACTTTGCCCTGTAACGAAAAAAGCTCTGCGGTAATCTGAAGCCATAGAGAATACAGGGGGAGTCATGGAGAATCAGGAGTGACTCTTCTGACAACCCCCAAGAACATCTCTAGAGGTTAACCCCTGGAGTCCTGTACAAACCAGTTCACTCAAAGTGCACAAGGTCCCTTTCAAGCATATCCTTCCTGGCTTCCTTATCTGCTGCACCCTGGGCCAATACCAACCCCAGGGGCTTTCATATCATATCTGATGTAAACCCCCATGTATCATAGCTTCATAGAGTGTAATAAACATGGTATAGAAGATTCCTGCCCAGTGTAGTACACAAATTACACGGTAAAAACCATACTGCAATCTGTGCGCCTTGTGGTCACTGGTGGTATTGCAAGTTTAGATTATTTTTCTGAAAAGTTCCCAGTGATATGCCAGTGACTGCAGGCCTCACCTGTTTCACCTCCTTTTCTTTACTGAAGTGATCCCAGAAGTTGGTGACCACGAACGCTCCATAAGCTCCGCCCAGCGCGGCCTCCAGGCTCTTCTCATTGTCCAGATCAGCGGACACGACCTCCGCTCCGGCCTCCTTCAGCTTCACAGCTGCCGGTTTGCTGGTGTCTCGAGTCACTGCCCTGACCGCAAAGGTGCAGTCTTTCAAGAGGGCGCAGGCGACAGACCCCCCCTGAGAGCCTGAAAAATTAACATGTTAGGGAATAGCCCCCTCCTGTATATACAGAGCAGTAGAAACGGCTCAGGCGGGGGATCCATTACTTTTTCAATTCTATTTAAATACTGCTGTTCTGTAAATTTCATATATTCATAGCCTGCAATATCTGGTATAAGCGGGATGTAGATTCCTCATGTATCGCAGACCCATTCAAGCCAATGGGTCTGCATCCGTGATATGGGATTTACACGGCCGGTGCCCGAGATTGCAGACCCTCTATTTGTGGTCTGCAATACGGGCATGGACTGCCTACGGTCGTGTGAATGGGACCTTATTTTTTTTTTTTTATCAGATATTTTTTTATTAAAGTTTTGTAAAAAACATTATATTATTACAATAACAGTGAATGGGACCTTAGGTGTAAGGGTAACACCCAGGTTTTTGCTAATAAAAGGAATCTTCTGCCATTTGGGGTCAGAAGGGGAAGACTTAAGTACCACCATGAGTCTTGTCGTCTCATTCTTTTGACCGTAGACAGCCGTAGACAGCATCTTAAAGCTGACCATAGTTTTCAAAAATTTTTGCATGATGCTTTACAATCATAACTTTGAAGAAGTGTGTCTTTTTGGGCTCCCATAATGTTTTTTCAGCCAAATTATTGCCTGTTTTCGGCTGCACAGTTAGATGCATTTCAATCAGAAGCAGGAGGTGTCTCACTTCTGTAGAATCTGCCAGCACTGTACTGCTGTGAAGTCCTTTGCCTTACTTCCCACTATGTTTGCTTTCAGCTCTGGAGCTCACAGAACAGATAAGGAACACTAACAGATACACAGGAGGCTCCTAGAACCTTTAAAAGCGGTGTAGAAGTAGTTCTTTTAGCAAGCTCAGAATCTCAGCTAGCTCTGGCACGCCCCATTTCTTGTGAGCGTGTTCCGTGTCTCTGTTACTAGGGACGCAGGCTGTTTTTTTTTTAAAGTGATGTGAATCAGAACATTCTCTATGAAATGAAATGGTGTGAAAGGGACTGAAAACATGCTTAGATCCCTTGTTTAGGGATCATACAAAAAGTCACAGCATAGCCAGATCTATAGCAGGTCGTACTCACCTGGGGTCTGAGGGACACAGGATTATAAATGGCGTGTGGTAGTTGGGGGCCCCTCTTACAGATTTTGTAATGGGCTAATACCCCAACAATTTTAGGGTACAAGCGTGAGCATCATCTATCGCTCTGCAGCATGGTGAACTCTGCAAGTAGCTGCCTGTGTTTATATAATCTACAACCCCCTCCAAAACCCTGGTCCTCTCAGCTCCCTCCTGCAAGGTTAACCCTTGAATGTGCAGCTTCTCATAAGTAAGGCAGAAGTAGTGACAGCAGGGCCCTGGTGCAGCTACTACTACTAAACGTCCACACCACGACCAATGTTCTCACTGGACGTGCAGCTCCTGTGCCCTGGAGACAAATGTCTGTCCAAACTGTTACGTACCAAGACCCAAGTGCAACTGCAACCTCTGTACCCGCTGGAGCTGCAGTATACCTTACTGCATGGGGCCCTGGAGGGATAGCAGCTCCTGCAGCTGTGGAACCCAGGCAGAATAGCAGTCCCTGAAGCTATAGGCCCTGGGAAAAATTGTCTTCCCTGCAGCCGTGGGGCCCTGGCAGGATGGCCTCCCCTGCAGCCGTGGGGCCCTGGCAGGATGGCCTCCCCTGCAGCCGTGGGGCCCTGGCAGGATGGCCTCCCCTGCAGACGTGGGGCCCTGGCAGGATGGCCTCCCCTGCAGCCCTGGCAGGATGCCAGTGAGTGTTATTCGCTCTTACCTGTGGCTCCAAACACTGTGATAATCTTCTTTGCCGCCATGTGGATCTGTGCAGCTCTAGTAGGACTGTTTGTGTACAAGGATCAGGCGCTGCCTCCTTATACTACAGCCGTACCCCAGTGACTCAGCATGAGGAAGGAATTTCATTTGTTTAGGTTTTGGGCGCGCCTGCTGATTTTGATTTCAGGTAGATTAAGGATGCACAAGCCTAGTTCACACACCTGACATTTCCATCAGTGATTGTGAGCTAAGACCAGGAGTGGAGGCTACACAGACATAAGGCAAAAAATCTGCGCCTTTTCTGTGGTTTTGACCTGCACCTGGTTTGGGCTCAAAATCGTTGATAGAAATCACTGATCAAACAACGCAGTGTGAACTAGGCCTTATACTCTGAAATGTGTTAGACTGCTTTCACATGTAGCAGAAGACACCGACTCTGGATGTTCACTGCAGGTCTATGGGAAAAATGAAATGCAGGACACACAGGCGTTCTTTTGCTCCTGGAGTTTTTTGTCTTTTTGTCTTCTTTTCGCAGAATTTACCCATCACCTTCTGTTCAGGGGAAAAACACCTCAAAGAAAATGCTAACAGAAAAACACAACCACGTAGTACAAAGGTCTTTGATTCCTCCCTGCGCTGACAGAGAATGCCCCTGCTGTGTGCAAAAACCAGCAGAAAATGCAGCAGGTGCCAAAAAACTCACATGCGGTTAGTAAGAGGTTTTTAACTGGTAAGGGCTCATGCACACAACAGTCTGCTGGCCAGGCCCGTATTGCTGGTATTCACTTGAATGGGTCCGCAATCTGGAAGGTCGGTGCGGAACGGAGGCAAGGAACCCCACAGAAGCACTACGGAGAGCTTCCGTGGGGTTTCTGTCCGTGCCTCCGCACCGCAAAAAAAGTAGTGCATGGGTCCCTGATCCGCATACGGCGGCCACACAGTCGGTTTAGTGCAGGGCACGGGAGCGCATCGGAGCATGAGATG
The DNA here is from genome assembly GCF_014858855.1 of Bufo gargarizans. Classification (NCBI taxonomy): domain Eukaryota; kingdom Metazoa; phylum Chordata; class Amphibia; order Anura; family Bufonidae; genus Bufo; species Bufo gargarizans. Next base: position 190,464,398 of record NC_058087.1, read on the forward strand.
CTCCGATGCTAGGCTCAGGGGGGCTGCCGGGGTGAAAATAAGGGTATGTCCGGGTTCAGTTCTGAACCTGGACAACCCCTTTAAATTTGTCTACCGTGTTATTGATGAGCGCGATTAAATATTCCATTCGTCTAACCTCCGTGATACTAGAAAACAGGTCAAGTCTAGACGGTATGTCTTGTCTCTTCCAATATTTAGCTATGAGGCGTCTGGTTGCCGACAAGATATGAAGTACTAAGCAAAGTACTGGTTTCTTTAATACCATTGGGGGCATGTTCAGTAGAAACATATTTGGGTCCAGTAAAAATGTTGTATCAAAAAGCTGCAGCAAAAGGTGCTGGGCTTCTGTCCATAATGGGAATATGGCTTGACAGTCCCAAAAGATGTGAAATAGAGACCCCTGGCCAGAATCACACCTCTAACAAGTACCAGAAACAGTAGGATTTAAGTGTCTGAGCATCTGGGGTGTATGGTACCAGAACATCAAAAGCTTACGTATATGAATTCTCCCTGAAGGTCACACAAGTGGATGACATTGCTGCTCTACACCATATAAGCTGCCAATCACTTGGCGATATTTCTTTTTCTAAGTATCTCTCCCACTTGGACATATACGTATGCCTCAGAATCTGAGGAGACTCCGGGGTTGAGAGAAGAACATATATATCTGATATAAGACCCTTAGTGGAGGTCGAAAGTTTACACAATCTCTCAAACTGCGTCGGAGTAGATACCTTTGTATCACGAAATATGGTTCTAAGCAAATGTCGTATTTGCAAATGCTGCCATCTAGAGGATTCAGGCAATTTGTATCTCTCCTTAAGCAAATCAAATGGTATAATCTCAAGAGTCCAATATTCCACTATGTCAGCAAATCTAAAAAATTTGTTAGAAAACCATGGCTTAAAAGACGTGCATTGCATCCCTAACGGAAACACAGGATTGAATAAAAACGAGGTCATGGAGGATTTATCAGATGCAAACAAAAATTTCTGTTTGCAGCTTTTCCAAACAGTATATGTAAGTGACATAGGACCCAACAATTGGGCAGTACAATCGGCTGATAATGATGACCATAAAAGGGCATTGAGATGAATAGGGGCCAACCATAGCTTCTCAATCTCCATCCATCTAGAGAATGCCGGGAGGGAAGACCATGCCGGGATACGACGCAAATGCGTCGCCCAGTAATATTTCATTACATCGGGGAGCCCCAGACCACCCTGTGACTTGAGGGCATTGAGAGTACTGCAAGAGATTCTATGCCTCCTCCATTCCAGACAAACCTAAGGATGGAAGATTGTAACGCTCTCAGATCCCTCTTAGGTATAGGGACTGGAATAGTCTCCATCACATATAGTAACTTGGGCAATATGGTCATTTTGACCGCTGCAATGCGCCCCAATAAAGAGATTGGCAAGGGCATCCATTTAGTCATAAGTGCATTAAGCTCCTGGAAAAGTGGAACAAAATTATGAGTATCTAGGTTGCCGTACGTCTTTGTTAAGTTCACTCCCAGATATTTGAGGGTGGTATCGTTCCATTTAAAATGGCAATTACTTTGCAAGGTACTCAGTATATCTGGGGGGATTTTAATAGACAATGCCTCCGTTTTTGACGTATTAACTTTATATCCAGAAAACCTTCTATATTCCCCTATCGTCTGGAATAAATTTGGCAGCGAAGTAAATTAGTCAGCGTCAGAAGAATATCATCCGCAAAGAGCCATAATTTAAAGGTCACTTTATTAACTTCTACGCCTTGAATATCAGGGTGGGCCCGTATTTGCGCCGCTAACGGCTCTATGCAAAGTACAAAGAGTAAGGGGGATAACGGGCAACCCTGTCTCGTTCCATTTTGAATA